>NW_005188520.1:14942-20257 GCF_000239375.1 Pundamilia nyererei
GGGTCGGTGTTCTCCCTATCAAAACGGGCATAAAAGAGATTTAGATCCTCAGCCAGAGTAGAACTGTCGGCTGAGGGTGATGGTGTTCTCCTTTTGTAGTCCGTGATAGCCCTGATGCCCTCCCAGACCTGCCTTGGGTTTGTGTTGTTCTCAAACCTGGCCTCGATACGAGTGTGATTAAAGTGCTGGGTGGGTTCTTTTACATTTTGACAGAAGCCAATTGAATCTAAAAATCACCCACAATAATTATTTTATCTGAGCTGAGAACTAAATCAGATAAAAAGTCTGAGAAATCAGACAGAAACTCTGTAAGGCCCAGGTGGACGATAGATGATAACAGGTAAGACTGGAGTTTTACAGCTAGGGTGGAGGAAGCTAAGCATCAGGCTTTCAAATGAATTAAAAGTCTGTCTTGGTCTTTCATTAATTAATAGGCTGGTGTGAAAGATTGCTGCCACACCTCCCCCTCGGCCTGTGCTTCGAGGTTTCTGGTAGTTAGAATGACTCGGGGGTGTTGATTAATTTAAACTAACACAATCATCCTGCTGCAACAAGGTTTCTGTAAGGCAGAGTAAATCGATTTGTTGATCAATTATTAAGTCATGTACTAACAGACACTTGGAGGAGAGAGACCTGATATTTAATAATCCACATTTCACTGTTTTACTCTTTGGTTCAGATGTGGATACTTTATTGTTCTTTCTTTGTAATTGTTTATGTTTAAGTTGTTTGTTGATGGTTTTTAGTTTGTTTTTTGTCTGTTTGGGAGCTGACAGTCTCTATGGAGATGGATGCCGTCTCTCCTAACAAGACCAGGTTTCCTCCAGAAGGTTTGCCAATTATCTATGAAGCACACATCATTTCTGGGACACCACTCAGACAGCCAGCAATTTAAGGAGAACATGCAGCTAAACATGTCACTCCTGGTCCAGTTGGGGAGGAGAAAATTACAGAGTACTGCAGTGTTTTGGCAAAGTTACACACCGATTTATTGTAAATTTTAGTGACATAACAAGATGTCATTACTACTTTGACCCCTGAAAGCCGTTAATGTCTCTAGCTTCACATGTCTCAAAACAGTCACCAAAATCCAGTTTGTTCCTCGACAGGTGTGTCGAAAACTTATGGTATAGAAACTGAACTTTTAACAGTATTCCCTGAAAACTCTCTGATGTTTATTTAACTAACGAGAATTACAATTAACTGTGAATGTATGAAATAGCCCACGTGTGCTGTTTAGATTACATTTAAACCTAAAAAATAAAAATAAAATAAAAAGTTCAGGTTGCAACAATATTGTTACCAAAGTTTGCGAACAAAGCGCTTCTTGTGTTAATGAGCTGTGTCAGGTAAATAATTAAAAACAATAAAAGTCCTGTTGATCTCTTGGATTATGTGAAATATGTGACTTTTCTTCACATTAAAGGTTAATCATGTACAGCATTGTGTCCAGTCATTACTGTGTAGGACTGCTCATCAAACTATGTTGTAACTACAGGCACCATCCTAGAATATGTATTATGCAGTCTATATAATGTAATGTATGCATGGATTTGTTTGTTTGTTGATAATATGTAGTGTAAACACAGTATATTAATTAGCACAATGATAAGCTGTAAAAGTAGATTGCTCATCTTGTTTGTTGCCAGGTTTGACTTACATACAAATATAGACTTAATTGATTATGAAGTCTTTTAACTTTCATGTTTACTGGTTTCAGTTTTACAAGGGCATAGCATCCCACTACACTTCTCTACTTTGTGCTTCTCAGGCTGTGTGACCCCCAAACCCCAAACCTAACCTTGACACCTAACCTTGTATTAAAGCATAAAGCACTTCCTCACCCCTAACAAGCTGTGGCTAATCGTATGTAAAGCTCTTAGTCTAGTGGAGCCCCTGGGTAAAACAGACACATTTTATAATTGGCAGCACTAGATTAATGCATGACTACACTCTGTCTCCAGAGGAGCTCAGTGCCTCTATCAAAACTCAAAATGTTCTTCCAGCCAATGCCAACTCTTGTTAACCAACTATCATTGAAGGCTGACTGATGCGTAAATATGTTACTTTGTCACTATCTGCAGTAGTACAGAATTTTCCAGATAATTTCTGGGCATCAACAGTTTTTTACAGGAAGGGCAGACACAGAAACATTTTTCTTGTTTATTTGATGAAGCATAAATATGATAAAGCATTACACACATTTGTTTCTTTCAATCCAAACAGGTCTTTGGTGCAAATATACAGCGTCATGAAAAAGCACTCTTCCTCATTTCATATTTTTTACGCTTTCATTTTTGAGACAATCAGAGAAATTATAATATCAGAGAAATAGAAGTAAAGTAAATATAAAATGCAGTTTTTAAGCT
This sequence comes from Pundamilia nyererei, assembly GCF_000239375.1. NCBI lineage: Eukaryota > Metazoa > Chordata > Actinopteri > Cichliformes > Cichlidae > Pundamilia > Pundamilia nyererei. The sequence continues at coordinate 17,312 of NW_005188520.1, forward strand.
ATGATTTTAATTGTTTTAAAGAAGTTAAGTGACCCTAAGTGACAATGTAATTGCCCTTTAAACCTAATAACTGGTTGGGCCACCTTTGGCAGCAAGAACTGCAATAAAGCGTCTGGCGATGAGTCTTTCACGTCATTGTGGAGGAATCTTTGCCCACTCTTTACAGAATCATTTTAATGCAGCCATATTGAAGGTATGAACTTGCTCTTTACTGCCAAAGCATCTCATTTGGATTTGAATCCAGACTTTGACGAGTACAATCAAAAACCTTTATTTTACTTTTGTTTTTCTTTGCCATTCACAGTCCCTCAGCCACTCAAAGTTCAACTTTCTGGAGTGATTTGAAATATTGTCCTACTGCATAATCCATGAGAGCTTTTATGCTAGCCAAATGTTACAAGCCTTAAGCCTTCCTAAAAGTTTTTTTTTTCTCATCAGTGCACAGAATATTTTTCCCAAAGTCTTGGGAATCATCAACATGTTTTTTGGCAAATTTGAGATGAACCATGTTTGGAGCTCTCCCAGGAATGACTTTTACCCATTAACTCACCTTAGCTGAGGCGAGTGAGGCCTGCAGTTCTTATCTTCTGGTTTTGTTTGACGGAATATGTCACTGCTGGGCTGTTTGGAGTAATTTTCATAGTCATTTTCCCAATAAGCTGGCCACTCCTGGGAATATTCGCCACTGTTCGATGTGCTCTCTATTTTTGGATAATTGCCATCATCGAGGTTCGCTGCAGGTCCAAAGCCTTTGTAACCCTTTACAGATTGACAGATGTCAATGAGTATTTGTCGGCTGTTTCTTTAGGTCAAGGTATGATGCTTTTTGACATCTCGCAGCATACTTCACTTTGTCAGACATGTTTAAGTGATTTGATGATTCAGCCGGTCTGACAGTAAACTAAGGTCAGCTTTCCAAAACATGTGGTTAATCACAGTTTGTGATTTAACGTCTACTTTTTCACACAGAAAGGTTTGATGGCTTTCAAACCCTTAATAAATGCAATCATCATTTAAAAACTACATTTTGTATTATTATCTTTATCTAATATTAAAATTTCAAAGTCAGCTTTATTGTCAAAATCCATATGTACAGATTACACACAGTGTACACTAAAACAATATAAAGATAAAAATAAAATAAAAGTCTTACGTACAACACAACACAATACAATCTTACATAAACAGAAACAACAGTGTTCACCACAATCAGTGGGTGTGGGCCAGTCAGTGAAACATTTGTATGATGGCCTGTCTGACAAATGTGGAAAAAAGTCATCAGGAATACTTTACATACCCCCCAATTTTTTTGAAAATCATTCGGCCATTCTCTAGAAAACCATCAGTTAAAAAAGCAACCAAAAATTAACTTTACCAGCCTGATGAAGACAAAGATCCAGGGAACTGGAGATGGTGTAGTGATTTGTATTTGTGCCAGTGTCTGTTGGGAGGGAAGTGTGTGGGCCCTGACGGATGGATGGATGGCAGGGTGACAGCGAACAGATGGAGGCTCTGATGGATTGCAGCGACATTAAATGTGAAAAAAGAAGCCAGGACCCTCAGTCAGAATACAGGAGACACTACAGCGCTTGTCTTCCATTACAACTGTACTGGCATGACTGTTAATCAGAAACACTGCGCAAAAGCAGCGCTTAATGTCAACTGTCAACTACTTTGTATAGAGATGCCACCAGCCTCTCTATGAAAGTTTTCACTCTGTCTTATTCTCATGTTTTTGTGTATTTTTCTTTCTCTTATTCAAGCTCAAAGAAACAAAGACTTTTCTGTTCTAACAAGGAGAAAAACAGTTTGGCATCCAAACACCCAGGGCTACCAGCAGAGCAATGTGAGGGAACCACAAAGATGCATTATGTGCTTATTCTCATCATTACAAATATATTAATTTATTCTGTCCCAGTTACATCCATCATGTGTCTGACCATCCCAACTCTACCCCCATCACCCATTTCTGCAGCTCTTTTTCTCCCATTGCTTGGTAGGAGGAGCTAAAATGGTTGTCGTTCCAGCCCCAGATGAGGCTGGCACATATGGAGCCAGTGAAGAGCAAGGTTAAAAGAAATCTCAAATGCTGGAAAGGTTTCAGTAGAAATGTAAAATGTCACAGGGATGTGACTGGGAGCAGAATGTAATGTAGTCACGTCAGTGAGATAAAGGTCATCTAGGGACAGCAAATCAGCATAAATGTGGCGTTTTAAATAGTTACCGATAAATAGGTCTGTTATACTTAGGACAGAGACGTGGTTCAATGTAGAAACAAACTAAGTGCCTTCTTGACAATTCACATAGTCTCAACTCAGTATTCTCAGGGTGAAATTCCCAGGGTGGCGTTGTTGGGTTTTCATTAAAGCACCGCCATTTTGACACCATTGGTTCTTTGCTCCTTTCTGTATTTACTCTCCACCAGCTCGTGCTGCCACATTTAGCACCAGACAAAGTTTAAAACAAGGTGCAATTTAAATAGTGTTGAAAGCACCAAGAGCCATAGCAGCAGACTGCTCTGTCCATCAAACGCTGCCATGACTATGTGCTTAGCTGGACTTTTTAACAAACAGTCTGACTCAAACACTGTGTCTAACCGTTTTTCCCCACTCGGCGACACACCCGCTGGTAATTGGTGATTCTGTTCTCAGACGTGAAGCTAGAGACACAGACAACCATAGTCAGTTGTCTTCCAGGGGCCAGAGCAGGCGACATTGAAGGAAATTTAAAACTGCTGGCTAAGGGTAAAAGTAAATTCAGTAAAATCATAATTCACATCGGCAGTAATGACACCCGGTTACGCCAATCGGAGGTCACCATAATCAATATTGAATCGGTCTGTAACTTTGCCAAAACAATATTGGACTCTGGGGAGGGGACCAGAGAAAACTACAATCAGACCAGGAGTGACATGTTTAGCCGCATGTTCTCCTTAAATTGCTGGCT
>NW_005188521.1:0-6875 GCF_000239375.1 Pundamilia nyererei
CCCCTTGCCACAAGTTCCCAGAATCCTTTGCGGTTTTACACCTGAATGACGTCACATTGTCAATCTTTATCCTGGTGGGCTGGTCTCTAGTCAAAATGCCCGGGCCGATTTCTTGTCCCAGTCCAGCCTTGGTCATTAACATGGAGTGGAGGAGCAAGAGAGTTTTTCAGCATTACTGAGAGAAGCATGATTTACCACAATGGCAGCAGTGGCCTACAGTGTAATATAAAACAGCCCTATGGGTGGTTAATGTGAACTCTGTGTGTGTGTGTGTGTGTGTGTGTGTGTGTGTGTGTGTGTGTGTGTGTGTCCTACCTCTGTCTTTGCAACAGCAGGTTTCTGGCTTGCCTGACGCTGGTAGTGTTTGGTGGCTTTTATCTCCCAGTGTGTGTAATTCTGGTTTAATTTCTTTGATTTATTGTTTTTCATATAGTTCCTAGTCTTTAGTTTTCTGTCACTGTGCCTTCCCTGTGTTCCACATTTAGTTACTCTTGTCTCCATTTTCATGTTTCCTCTCTTTTTCCCTACTCGGTCATGTCTCCATGTCACAGTGTCCAGTCCACATCTTTGTGAATGCCTCATGTTCCCTGTTTTTTATTTTGATGGTCCCTCGCCTATTGTTCAGTGTGCTTAGTTTTGCTTCTTCCCTGTCTCATTGTGTCCGATTAGTTCCAGCTGTGCTTCCCATCCCCTCGTTATGTGTATTTAGTTCTCTGTCTTTCTTTTCCTGTTGCCATGTTCCAGGTCTCATATGTCAGGTTTTCAGGTCTTTAGTTTCTGTGTACTTGTTTTTTAGTTGCTTCCCAGTTTATGTTTTGTTAGTTTAGTCTTTGTCGCTATATGCATTTGTTTGTAGTTTTGTTCAGCCCCCAAATAAAGGCTCGCTTTTTTTGTTAATCTCCTCACTCCATCTCCTTTGTCTGCAACTAGGTCAACAAAGATGGTAAATGATACTGTTTACATAATTAAGATATTTTTCTTTTTCATGGTCCATGTCGTAGCTGTAATTGTAAGTGGCATCTGTTATTTGTGTTACTGATTTTATTATTTTATTTTAACCTGTTAGCAGTCGGACGTACCGCCCACGGTACATTGGATGGTTTAGGGGACTAATTGGACTGCTAAGGGGTTAAACTGTGCTGCTTTTATTTTAAGGTACAAGTTTGCCTAAGCAATCATTCCACTGTTCCCTTCAAATAGACCTGTTGAAAGAAAACCACTCTTGTATGCCTGTGCTTCAAGGGAATTATAACCCATCACACCTGCTCCACTCCAAATTTCTGTTCAACCCAGTATCATGGTAAAATGTATAATAGACACGCAGGTCCACTGTGTCTGTCTATGGCCATCCTTAAGCTGTGAAAAAAGGGGAAAAAACATCTGAGAAACTGCCACAATATTAGGAGTGGTAAAATCACAGTATGGTACATCCTGATAAAGACAGAAAGCACTGGTGAACTCAGTGCTTTCTGTCATAAAAAGATCTGGATGTCCACTGAAGACAACAGAGGTGGATGATCGCAGAATCATTTCCATGGTGAAGAGAAACCCCCTCAGAACAGCCAACCAAGTGAACAACCCAGTAGGTAGGTGTATCGATATCCACGTCTACCATAAAGAAGACTGCATGGAAGTAAATACAGATGGGTTCACTGCAAGGTGCAAACCTCTCATAATCCTCAAGAATATAAAGGCTAATCTGGACTTTATAAATAAATCATAGTTTTGCTTCATACACGATGCTGTGTGGATTCTCCATTATTACTTATTAATTTATTCTGCATGTTTGTTATCCTGATCTTTTGTCTGTGTTTATAATGAACATGTGCATGTTGGGATGGAAGACTAGTCTTTGGCAGACCATGTCCCCAATTCTAATAAAGTCATTTGAACGTCACCCTGAATTTCTTTCTGGCTCAAACATGATGATGTACCAGCTTCATTCAGGACTCATGGGTTACCAGGGGGTAGGCACTCTTCGATGTGTCCCTCTCCCAAGCCTGGCCTCCAGGGTGAGGCTCCAGTAGTTCTGAGCCGGGTGAAGTTGAGTCACAACTTCAAAAGTGAGTCAAAAATTGTTAACTATACTGCAACATGGAAATTAAGTTTCAAGTTCAGGACTATTAGGAGTGCAGTTTGTATACTTAAAATAAGTAAATGAAAAATCACAAACTACTATAGATAAAATAGTTTGCAAAATTAAAGATGCAAGATTAGCTTAACATCTAATTGGCAAAATAAAGAAATGGAAGACCAAATGGGACACCCCGAGACCAAGGGCGGACAATTAATGGGGCCACATGAGAGACGTTTGTGGAGGGCTGCATCAGTAAATTCAATATCAATTTCGTCTCTCTATATAATTGTCCACTAGTAAGACTAGATGTTACAGTTAGGCAATGAAAGTGTGAAAAAGGTATATGAAACAACATGTTATTACTATTTAATCAACATTACCTTAAACATTTGATAACAAAATGTGAGCACCACTTCTTCCCACATCCTCGTTCACCAGTATCAGTTTTTTCCTTCTGGACGAAAGCTTCTATCCCAAGTTTAGAAACAGCTTTGTTCCAGCAGCCATCCTATTTGGAAAAGATATACATCAATCTTATAAAGTTTGTATCTGTGTTGTGTGAAACTTGTATGAAAAGCATACAAGAGTGAAAACAGATATAAGATCCCTTGAAAAATCATATAAATGAAACGTGTATGTTTTGGATACTTACTAAAACAATAATATACTTTCATGAGTAAATCATATAAGCCTTATATGATTCACTATATGAAGTAGGCCACATCTTATGCAAGTTTTTACTATTTCTTTTCCTTATGGGATAACTCAGATAAATAAATGATAGTTGTACTTCATACATGATGCTCTGTGGATCATTTATTTATTAATTTATTCAGTGTGCTGTATTACATTTATCTGTTGTCAGTGTTTGTTTTGAAAATGCATATGAGGATGTAAAACTCATCTATGGTAGACCATTTCTACCTGCAGGTACAAACAAAGTCCTGAAATTCTTTCAGTTGCACGTATCCTGATGTACCAGCTTCCTTCAGGACTCACTGCATTCCTGCAGTTTCATCTGAGGCTGAACCCATTGTTACACATGCACATGGATGATGGATGGATGGATGTCTATGTGTGTGTGATTGACATTTCAGTTACTGACATTACAGAAATGAAAGCATTCCTGCTGTTCAACCCGTGGCTGTACCTGATTAGCCCTGGATTTGCTTTGTTGAGTGTGTGTGTGTGTGTGTGTGTGTGTGTGTGTGTGTGTGTGTGTTATTGACATGATGTACATTAGCAGAAACAAAAGTATTCCTCTCGTCTAGCCTGAGGCTGGAGCCATAGATGCTTGTTTAAGCCTACAACCATCTTGGTTGGTTTTTTTTGCACAGATTTATTTTGCACAGGTTTTGTGTGCTCATGTCTGACTCTCAGGATGCACAAAAGCAAAACCTAAAACAAAAAAACTGAAATTTTAAAACAAAAATACAATAATTACAAGTTATTTTTAAAATTTTGGAAAAAATAAGCTGCAGCCAAAGTATGAGTTGAATGTTCGGTTTATGTGGTAATGTATTTCATGGCAATTCACCAAAAAATCATTTAGCAAGTGATTCTAAATCTCATAGCTGGTGTTCACGGGGCTGTAATCCTCTACAACATGATATAAAATGATCCCAAAAAAGTTAATTCTGTTCATGTGGACGTAGCGTTTTTAGAATTATTAAGAATTTACGTGATACCAGTGCCTTTATCAATATTATGATTGTAGGTTCAAGCACTTGATGAAAATCAGTTTCTCTTAATGCTGCAAATAATTCTATCGGTGTGAAATATGCCTTGTCATCTTCATATGTCCAATTTTGGTACCAAAAAAGCAAACACAGGATGAAAGCCTTGAAGCCACAGTGCATAAACTAGTGGCCGCATGTCCTTTAAAGCCTGCAGTCTGTGGTGTTTTCTTCTTGAGTTGTGCAGGGACATTCACAGTGTCTGTGTTAAAAGGATGAGGGGGACACTGACATTTTTCTGCAATGTCTCTGCTTAAAAGCTTCTTGGATAAACATTAAAACAAGCTGGCAGAACTCACATTGTCTGGTGGTTTATCACGTAGCATTATCAAATCATACTGACCTCACAATATTTATGGTCATTTACTCAAATCTGAGTTCTGTATTTCATGGCATTTTATTCTATCTATCCCAAAACTGATTTCAGATCGGGCCCCCCTTACAGAGAGAAGTGTATGAAAAAACATCTCTGTTTATCCTGAATGAGCCAATTGGTGTGTCATGAGAGGAGGAGTGCCCCACACTGTCGCTTATGACAGAAGTGAGGCTGCCATATCGCACCATCGGCCCCTCTGGCCAACACCAGTAGGCGGTAGGGTAAAGTGTCTTGCCCAGGGACACAACAACCAGGACAGAGAGCCCAGGGATCGAACAGGCGACCTTCGATCAGATGCGCTTCACCCACGGTCGCCCGGTCTCTGTGTACAGATTCCCTGGACCAACCCCTGTGTTACCTGAGTGATTGGAGTGTGAAGAGGAGTGTGAGGACTGTGTGTTTGTGTGTGTGACTTTCGGCGTCTTTCCCATTCGTGTGTTTTTTTAAAAAAAAAAAAAACAAGTGACGTGGAATAGGAAATGTTGTAGTAACAACATACCAACAGTCAGTGGGCTACAAAGATGGTCCCACCAGTGAGAGGTAAACAGTTTGTCCAAAACCTAAGTTAGCTGAGGCAGTAACCCATACAGCACTCTTTAAATCTTTGAAGACATATAATTAATTAACACATAAATTCAAGTTGAGGCAGCTATTCACCAAGAACCAGACATCTGGTTCAGGGTCAGATCGTATGAATGATCAACACTGACAAGGGGTCATTCAGCTAAAGTTGTTTTACAAATCCACTATAAAAATAAACAAAATTAAAAATATATGCTTGCATTCACACACACTATGCATGATTATAACCATACACTGATGGTAAATCAGAGAAATGTAACCAAAAAAAAACCTCCAAAAATATCTGTCTTGTTGCGAGGCAAAGCAGTAGTGAAATGTTCTCCCGGTTCAGAAGTGAATCCATGAAATATATAAATAAATAAATAACTATATAAATAAAGTTGAAATTGAACTTTACAAAATGTATTTGTTTCCCCATCAACAAACTATACGTCATCTGCCTGTTTACAGAATTAAAATGTTATGTAAAAGATAGATGCGTATCGGTATTCAGTAGCAGTTTTTGACTAAGAATGAAAAATACAAGCTCTTACTGTATATGCAGTCGAGGTTACATGTAGTTTACATGTGGTTCAGCAACTTCAGCTAAGAGTAAAGGTGGGGTTTGCCTCCCCCTACTGGTTAAAGAGTCACACTGCAATAATGAGCCCCGACATCTCACAGATTATAATAGCCAACGCATTGACTGACAACCAGATGTCCAGTGATTTTAGAAACACCCACAGCCTGCAACCCACCAGATCCTCCATGATGAAAGCCATCACTTATTGGCAGCATTACCTTCACAGATCAAGCTGAGATTGAGTTGATCATATTAGTTATTAACATCACATAACAAAAACAGAAACAAATATGATCATAGTTAAATACAACCTCAGACCAGCATCCAGATAAAGGACAACAAAAGCCGCACTTAAAAAAATTATGCATCACCGGCACTGTGATGTGAGAGTTAAAACAGGGTAGGACCCAAATGCAGACTCTCGGATGTGAAAAATTAACTTTAAAAAAAAACAGCTTTATTGCTGAAATGAGTGAGTACAGGAGCTAAACACCAAGAGAACACACAGCTGGTATGAAAGAGATCACAACATGGGTCAGAGGGAGACTAGCTGTGTCCAAATTCACTGGCCTCATTATCACGTTACAGCAAAAAACCTGTCACTTTTTTACAATATAAATATTATATCATATGAATGTGATAATTATGTATATTATAATAATGTGATATTATGTTGTTCAAACATAAAAGGTATATTGTACTAACATGATAGTATATCATACAAACATGAAAAGTCTATTGTTAGAACAATAAACTTTTCAAGTTATAAAGTGATATAGCTCTATTTTTCTTTTGCCTGGGTGGCAGCTCTACGCTTCCGTAGGTTTTCATAGCTTGTATCTAGTCAAGTAAACCTGTTGAAATTAACTAACTTCATTTTTACTGATCTCTGTTTGTTTGTTTTCTCACAGTGTTAAATATAAAAATTCTTGTACTGCAAGGCCAGTTGATTTGACACTTATTTTCTCTGTTTTAGTTTTGTGTATATAGTGTATTATTTGGTATAGACTGCACTATTTTCACTCTATTGTGCTACTTAAACAGAACAATTTCCCTTGTAGGATCAAGAAAGTATCAATCTATCTATCTATCTTCAGCAGAAGCATTGGAAAACTTTTGGAAATATTATGTCATCTGGCAATACCTGATTTAATTACATTTAGACTTGGTAACTTAAGTTAACAAGACAGATCAACCCAACAGATTTAAGTTACACATAACACACAATAGGAAAAACTAACTTGCACAGTAACTGTACCGGCTTTTGTGTGTGTGCTTAGTTTTGTAATAAATAAATGAACCCACATTCATATTTAAAGAAACCTAATCAGACATGGCTTATTCCATGGTGCACGCCATAGCTGCATGTGATACCGTCACGTTACCTCTAGCATTGGTAGCGGACTAATACGGGAGCAAGCACCAACAGTAGTTGGTACATGACAGGCACGTGCAGAGGGGGGGGCTAGAGGGGCTTGAGCACCCGCCCCTTTCCTGATGGGTGCCCAAAGTGCCCTTTTGTTGAGGCAACTTTTAAATTTT
>NW_005188521.1:8719-10141 GCF_000239375.1 Pundamilia nyererei
AGGGGTGGTCTTAAGGGCGCTGCCCCACCTGCCCATATGAACCAACCAAACCTGGTCTAGAGAAGTTTCATCCACCATGTTTGGTGCTGAGCTCCTTTCTGGTACTCAGTAATAATAATGGTAATCTATTGCAACATAGCATAACTGAAGTGTGTTCCAGGTTTTTAATGCTCTTTATTGGAGCTATACTCTGACTCTGCATTTCGCCATTCTGTTAACACAAAATTAAAATCAATCTGAAAGAGCTGTGTACACTTGTTTAGTTACACATTCAAGAGAACACAATCATCGAACTTAAGCAGTGTTAGAGCCATTTTATGTTTTTCGTGCTATGGCAACTTGTCAGCAAAAGAGGGAGCAGTAACACTACTTGGCACTGTCTTCACACCCATTTAATTAAGTTCAATGGTGCTCAGGTGTGACAGAAGCAAACAGTTTTTTGACTGTGTGTCAATGTGAATGAATGTGTATCATCATGTAAGTTCGTAATAGATCCTTTTGGCATCATCTTTAGGATATGGAATATGGAAGCTTGAGGTAGAGGCAAGTGGTGTATGGACATTAGAGAAATAAATTATACATCATTTTATTGCAAGGAAATGGTTAATAGACACTTATTTTGCACTGGTCAGAACACCTGTCATCTCATCATTCGTGGTGGTTGATCTTCGATTGGTGAAGTTTGGCCATACAAGCAGATTTCTTTTCATTTTATGAATCCTGGTCTGATGTGAATTCACAGTTTGAGCTCAGTTTTGCTCTTAAACTCACAAAATTACCACCTGGCTCACTAATCTTTTTGTCTGATGATTGGCAGAAAGCTTTTCTTCTGAGAGCTGCTGCTAAGACTGAATATAGCCAAGAGAAACTATAAATGAAAAACAGAAAGTGAAGGTTCTTGCAATATAGGTGAAACTGCAACCTTTCACAAATGTTAGTTCCATAACTGATTATAGATCGTCATCCTAACACCGAACACCCTCACTTGTTGTTTGCATTTTGTTTGCAGGTTCCTTTCTATTCAGAGAGGAGTCTAGCACTTATCTTATGTTACCCGCAAAGCCACCACACATCAGCCCAGTGGTATGGTTAACAAACCAATCCTATGGTACAGGGAATTGTCTCATGTCACCATCTTAAGTCATGCAGGTTCTGATATTGCTCATTCTCATAAAAGTAGGAGTAATTTTCATGATACGTTTTAGCATTTGGAGAAGGTTGTGGTTTTACAGCTGGGTACACATAATGTAGAGCTTTACAGGTCTCACTCAGGGGCAGTGAAGTGCTTCTAAACAACTGCAGTACACATGCTAAGCTAGCTGGACCATTATTTGATGTCAGTTGAAACGTTGAACGTTGATGTGGCCAGCAGGTGCACACACCACACATCTAGAAATACAGGGAGTGCAGAATTATTAGGCA
>NW_005188521.1:11601-13235 GCF_000239375.1 Pundamilia nyererei
CATTTGCCTAATAATTCTGCACTCCCTGTATCAGTCATGCTGACAGGTCCAGATTTGATTTACCAACACAGCATTGCTTATTTCTGTAATACAAAAAGACTGAGACATAAGTAGTATCAATGGTCTGGCCCAAACAAGCATTGATGTAAACATTTTGTTGCAAGATCACAAGCTTCTGCTAATACAGTTAAATCAGTGTCACCTGTACAGAGAGACTGTGGCCACTTTTGGGCAATAATTGTATCTGGATGGATGGATTGATGGATATATTTATTTATTTTGTGGACCTCCTTAATCCCACCAGATGAGGGTGTTGACTCATTTATCTTCGGGGGGTGAGGTCATTGAGGCAGTTGAACAACTCCTTGGTGGCAGGAGCCCTGGTGTGGACGAGGTTCGCCCTGGGTTCCTGAATGCTCTGGATGTTTTAGGGCTGTCCTTGTTGACACACCTATACAATGTTGCGTGGAGATCAGGGGCAGTACCTCTGTACCGCTCGATATAGATGGATGAATATTGTATTGCATTCATTGTTTAAGGATATAATTTTTTATTTCAATGTGCGTGACTCTTCTGATCCTCCTTGTCATTAACTTTGGGAGTGACTGAATTTCTGTACGTAAGGACTGTACTTTAGCCTGCCACACCTAGCAACTGTTAGAACATTGTTTTACTCTGTAGTTATATCCTGTTATGACTCGCGGTTGACTCATGGTCTTTACATGCATTCACTCTTTAGGTTCAAAAGTCTAAGCGATCAGATTTTAATTTTTTTTATTGTCACCTACCAGAAAAAGAATGACTTAGAACCCCGCAGGTATTTGATTTCTAGCTTTAACCTCATCGGGCACTCCTTGTGGAACACAGATGGTATCCATGTACACTCGTCCAGACTCTTGGAAAGACAACTCCCATTTTATTCTTTCCTTGCCCCGCTCCTCTATCGCTTGGGTCAACTGCTTAAAGTCTGGTAGGGTGAACAACTTAAAAGCCATGATTAGAGAAGCTAGCACACAGGTTCCTTTCTATTCAGAGGGGAATCTAGCATTCATCTTATGTTACCCGCAAAGCCACCACACATCAGCCCAGCGGTATGGTTAACAAACCAATCGGTACGGGGAATTGTCTCATGTCACCATCTTAAGTCATGAAGATTCTGATATTGCTCATTCTCATAAAAGTAGGAGTAATTTTCATAATACGTTTTAGCATTTGGAGAAGGTTGTGGTTTTACAGCTGGGTGCAAATAATGTAGAGCTTTACAGGTCTCACTCAGGGGCAGTGAAGTGCTTCTAAACAACTGCAGTACACATGCTAAGCTAGCTGGACCATTATTTGATGTCAGTTGAAACGTTTATGTGGCCAGCATTGACCTAGCAGGTGCACACACCACACACCTAGAAATATCCTCTTGGGAAACATTCAAAAACACACAATCTAACAATTTATTTTGGTCAGTGTAACTCAGACCTTCCCAAAGTGTGGGGCCCGCCCCCTAGCAATGGGCCAGACACCCCATAGTCCCGCAACACCTCCCACAGGACACCCCGAGGGACACAGTCAAATGCCTTCTCCAAGTCCACAAAACACATGTAGACTGGTTGGGCAAACTCCCATGCACCCTCAAGTATCCT
>NW_005188521.1:14041-20216 GCF_000239375.1 Pundamilia nyererei
ACTGCTGAGGTTTCTCTTCTCTACATCTAACTGTTCTCAGAAAAACAGGAAGTGGTTACTAGCTGAATAAGTTCATCACAAAAGTTATTAGGTGAAAAGTCACGTAGACATGTAGATTGCTTAGTGATCAATAAAAAGCACATTTCATGGAGCTGATCACATTATATAAAAACAATTTTCCTTTGAAAACAGGTAATTTAAAAAAAAAGTTGTAGCCAAAACATGGCTTCGATGTTCAGATTATTTGGTAATCTAGTACAAAGTAATATTTAACTACTTTTTTTTTTTTTTTACAGTATGTAGTGCTAAATCCAACAACAGTTGTTTCTAGTCACTTTATACTGTGCGGTAAAGACCCTACATTAATGGAGAGAATGACCAAGCACTTGGCGACAGCGGGAAGGAAAAACTCCCTTTTAACACGAAGAAACCTCCAGCAGAACCAAGCTCAGAGAGGAACAGCAATCTTCTGTGACTGTGGCTGAGGGGAGGAAGACAGAACAAAAGAGACACTGTGGAAGGGAGCCAGAGATTAATAATAACTAATGATTAAATGCAGAGTGGTGTTTGGACACGTAGTGAGTGAAAAAGGAGAGTAACCTGTGTGTTTTGTTCAGCATTAACATTGAGCTATGATTGTGTTCTTTGTTTGTTTTTTTTTCTTGGATTTTAATCAGTGTTTTCCTTGACTCTTGACCTTTTTTCCCATAACTCTTAGAACAGAATTTACAATTTCAAAGGCAACTTTGACTTTGTATGCAAGATATATAAGCTAGAAAATATCTGCTCACATTTTGGAAAATCAACATAAAAGACAGGGTGCTGTGAATAAGCACTTGTCCCTTCCTGTCTTGTTAGTGTTTTTTCATCTCACCATTGTGTTTCAGATCATCAAACTAATTTTAATATTAAACATGGATAAGTAAATACAAAACGAAAAGAAAAAGCTATTCAAACCAGCCTGGCCCTTTGTGAAAAAGGATTGCCCCTTAAAACTGTGTCTGTGATTATCAGGATATACTTTAACAGACACAAAAAATAATGGAAACAACATTTTATCTTGTTTCAGATCTTATTTGACACACTGTGATAAAATCGTGCTGAACATTGTTATACTCTGTAGTTATGTCCTCTCCTCCTTCTGCTCATGACAATGAGCATTCAGTGACTCATGGTTGACTCACAGGTCTTCCCTGCAGTTCTTTCTGCTGCTCTTCATTCACGACTCACAGCATTCCTGTCTACAAATATGTTACAAAGATTTGCTTTGCATGTATCCTGTGTACATGTGCATGCGGGACTGTCAAGGGTACATTAAGAGAAACAAAAACTAAAAAGTAGGCAGCAAAAAATAACAAATAACAAACAAATATATAGTAGTTATAGAGTAGATATTCAAGTCTTGGTTATTTGATGATCTATTACTAGGTAATAATTCTGTAATTTTCTTACAATCCAAATTACAGAATTGTAAAGCTTGACTTTACAGAGATCACAGTTTACAAATACCTGCTATTATGTCTGGTTTGGAGATGGTGGTACTGACAAAAAGACAATATACAGAGTTGAAGCTGCTAAGATTTTCATCCGCAGTGATCAAAATGGACACGATTAGAAATGGGTATGAGCTCAAGTTGAGCAGCTTGAAGACAAAGTTAAAGAGGAAAGTCTGAGATAGGTTTGGAAGTGTGGGATAGTGGATATTATGGACAAAGGCTATTTAATATTGAACTGCCAAGCAGGAGGCACTGTTTACACACTGATTCTATAATTTTGTAGTTCTGAGTCTTTTCAAAATCTATATTTGGTTCTATAAGCCATCCTGTTTTTTTTATTTTGAACATTGTCCATATCATAAGGATCTGTGTACTCTTGTCTCAGAGGCTTTAACTGATGAACACATGGAAAGAATCCTAACGATTTCAGATTTCAAGTTTATTTGTTGCTCTTCTCACACCTCACAAACTGGTTTATTCAGGACAAACAGCATTGCCGGGATTTAGCCTTTGATGTCTGACCTATTGTTTAAAACCTCACTGAATACTTAAGATATTTATAACCGCGTGAGGCAAAACACCATCATAAGGTCATTACCAATGGCAGCTACATCTTTATGCTTCATCATAATCAAATAAGCTTTTTGTGATTAAAATTGCAGATTTTATTAAATTGCTATTTGAACCAAAAAAGAAATTGAATCTAATTTTTTTTCTGTGTAGTCATGTTTAGTACTTTTCTATATACTTACACAGAATGACTGCTTGATGCCTACAATTCAGTGACATTATCAGGTGATCACTGGGATCACTGGTGATCACCTGCCAGGCTCCTCTTCAACTTCTTGTTTTTGGGCTTGTACCCTTATCTTATAGGTAAGTGTGTAAGTAACATATCTCTAAGTAGGTACAACTGACTAAAAAAAAGCAAAAAGCATTTTGCTCAATGTGCAGGAAATGCAGAGAAGTCATCAGAGAATTAAGGCATTTTGTTAGATTGATAATTTTTTATTACTTGATTTTTGATACAGTTTTAACTTTATGGATGCATGTGGAGATTCATTTGTAGCAAAAAATAGATTTTTTGGCATAAGCTCAGACTCACAGGGTTATATTGTCAGACTTCTGTTTGAATTATGGAACCCTATGATGCCAGTTAAAAACTGGAACTTTCCATATAAAACTATCTGAGCTGGTTAACAAATGTAATGAACACAAGCACAAATAAAAGGTGTCCTCAGCAACACAGAGGGCATCACACACCAGGACAAGAAGCATTTTGCAGTGACAATTACTATTTCAAGAAACATTACCTTTCTGTGCAGTGTTAATTACTTAATTATCACTTTAAATACTTCATATCAAAATGTACAAACATCGATAAGAAACTGGTCCTTGCCAGGTTGTCACAACCCTTTAGTCTTGACAAACAGCATTCCAGCAGCATACGTAATGAAACAGAGCAGTAAAAGATTCTCCAAAATGATTGGCCAAGGGAAGGGACGATAGAGTATATAAAGCCTGGGGCTGAGTGACACCCAACATGTTTAAATGAAATATATATATTATATTTTGTTTATATTAAAAACATATAGTAGAGGTTCTTCAAAACGGCAACGTGTGGGGGAGGGATCAACAAAATTTTAAATTTTAAAATGAGCAAAAAATACAAGCTCACTTCAGAAAGTAAACCTTCTATCCAAGGAGCTGGTGGAAGAATACCTTTGGTAAGTGCAGCAATAAATCTTTTTGCTTTTCAAAATTCATGTTTTTCTACGTAATGTTGTCAGATATTATTTATTATTTTGACCCATGTAAATGTACATCTCTGGTGTCGTCTCTCCTTGATATGTAATTGCTGACTCAGCCAAATTTTGCAAATCTTGTTGGTTAACAATAGTTGTGCGATCAAAACGGCAGATTACACAGAACAATTTGTTATATATCAACCTTTTTTTCCACAAAGGAGGATCTTCATGAACATGATCAACAAAGGTAAGCCTATGAAACAAAGTGTTATAGTCAAAACAGCTCGTGAACTTGAAAAAGTACAAGTAATAAGATTGTGGGGTAACTGTGGGATAAATATCTTTGAATTTATCAGTGTTTATTATTCATGTTGTTTTATCTTGATTATTTAACAGTAATACTTTAACTCATACTTTAACTCAAATTGAATTCTGTGTTCCAACTTGCTCTGAATTCAAGTTGTTTTAACCTCCTAAGACCCGAACTCTTTCACGACATGCATTTTTAATTTCTCTTTGATATTTGGTCACACTGGGACCTGATAAATGTAAAAACAAAGAATTACCAGATTTTTTTTTAACCTTAATTTTGTTTCTAAGAAAAATGAGAGCCACATATGAGGATATTTGTTTAAAACTTTGATAGAACAGTGGCAGTATAATGTCCTCGTAAGTGGATATCAGGCCCTTGTAGAACAAAATTGAGTATTTTAGTCTAAATAACCCAAAATGTGATGTCCACATATGTGGACGTCAGGTCCTAGGAGGTTAAACACATTGCAAAATACAACAATTAAATTAAATACCTAATGGTTATATTTTACATGTTATTCAATTCAGTTTGGTAAAATCTGGGACCCCAATAAATGACAAAGATCCCTCCCCCAACCCTGGCTCGAGTTCTTGTTTATCTGTTGGTGATGGCGTAACTATTCAGTAAGTATTCAAATCTGTGTACGTTTTAAAGAATTTATCGAATAAAAAGAAACAGACTAATGGTACTTTAGCAGTTTGCAGCTACATGTTTTTTTGTGTTATGGGCAGCCAAACAGTTATAGTTTTACATAATTTTTCACCATTTTCTTTCATGATTAATTTAAACATTTTTTATTATTCAGGAACGAAGGCCAGCAGCAGGAGGAGCCTGGAAGTCCGGAGAATAATATGGAATTATATGAAATAATCGAACATGTTATGCAAAATAAGTATCCTAATTTTTTTAATGAAATAAATGTGAATAATTATGAAATAAAAGAGAAAATCGACAGTTTCATAGAAGAAATATCTAATTTAATAAATCCTGACAAATTAAAATATTCCGACAAATCAAACATCTTTAAACACGTGATGGATGACTGGAAAAAATTACAGGAAGCAGAAAATCCCATTTGTACTTTTTTGTGTCGATGTTTAAAAAGGATTCCCAAAATGAAGACATCTATAATAATATTGCTAGTACGGAACTTGATTTGGCCTCAAGGAGCAATAACTAGTAAAATTCCAATTTGTCTTGATAAATTTAGGAACCCATTATTTAACCACTATTTAAACACTGGGAAAAAAAATAAAATAAACCAGTATGGATTTTATTTGATCTTGATGAAAGATGGTACCCTAATTATTTCTGAAAAAATTCCCCAAGATTCAAAAAACAAAACCCATAGTGAAGAATTTATAATTAAAAAATTGGTTGAATTTCTATCAAAAAATGGAAACAAGGTAAAAAAATTTTTTATATATTCATATAATAGCCCATGTTTAAAAAGGACTGACAAAAAAAACCCTTGTATGTTTCAGCTTTTGCGCAAAGCTTGTGAATGGTACGAGAAGTATCAAATCTTCACGGATGTGGCATTCACACATTCCTATGGCATATGTGGTCCAAACTATTTTAATTATCTTACATTTGACGAAATCTCATCTCCCAACAGTGGTTTTAATTCTTATATTGAAAAATGTAAAAACACTAAAAGTGAATTGGAAAATCAAAACTTATCAAAACTTATCCAAAGGAAGCTCATCAAGGCATTGGATAAAGAGAAAATTGATATAAAGACACTTAAAAATGATGATATTCAAACCGCATGCAATTTTTTAAAGGAGGCAGAAAGTTCATTTGATCTGCTTAAAAAGTTCTTGGTCAGTGGACGGGAATCTCATCACGTTTCCTTCAAATCGCCACCAAAAGTACAGGCAGAAATCTATAAAATACTGAAGGAGAACAACACTTTTATGCAATCAATGAAAAAGTGCATTAGAGAAGATTTAAACAATGCGATCTCTTTTGTTTTTAGAAAGAAATTGGAGTCAATTCTAGGAAGCAGAGGCTTCTTCCGCCTTCACCACATTCCTCACAGTTTTCTCTGTTAATTGAATAACCAATACAACAAATGCATTTACAGAATACTCACTGCTATTTGGATGTATTTGGAGGAATAATTAGCATGTTATGTAATTTCACAGCTATCCAGCTGTTTTACTGTCATCCTTCTAGCTCCTTGTATTCAGTCCCCCTTTGCTTTATTAAAACTTTCCTGTAAAACAACCACTTTTTGGCATCTTATGTTGTTTTCTTTTGAGCTTTGGATTGAGGGCACCATAAGATAAAGACTGTTGGACACTATAAGAATACAATTTAGTACTGATATTTGTTTCCTCTTCAAAGTGTTCATCATCTGTCTGTTTACAGAATCAAAACAGTGACAAAGATCAAAGTCATGGTTAGAATTCAAACCCACCAATTAACTAAACTAAGAGAGAGGGTGAGCTTCCACAGTGAGCTACCAGAGATTGCAGTCTTCGATGTATAAATAAAAACAAATAAATAAAATACAAATTTTAAAAAGTTGTTAAAAAACAGTTTAAATAGTTTGTTGTCAAAGTTTCAGCCAAAACATTATCCTCCTAGGACCTGGGGCCCGTTCTTCGTAC
>NW_005188522.1:0-12423 GCF_000239375.1 Pundamilia nyererei
CCTTTAGGGGACGTTCGTAAACTGTAGCCATAAAAAAATAACCCGTGTTGCACTCTCTCCAAACGGGCGCTAATTATGGCGCATGCTAGTCAGTGCAATGCTGGTATTTTTTAATTATTGTGGCCTAATTATTGTGACACAGAGGAGTAATGTTTGAGTGCAGCCTGCTTCCCCAGATGATGGTGTTTTTTATGGGATTTGTTGACAGTAAATAACATACATAATCAGTTTTACATAGATTCTCTGTACCCATGTTTCAGGAGAACCAAGAAGAGATAACAAAAACAAAAAGCTTCACCTGATAGTTTTTCTTGAAAGTAAAACGTGTTTCCACCTGCATAAAATATCATTTCAGGCAAACATTGGGTGTAAATGTTCTAAAAATGTATGCAAATCTTTCATTTTACATTTCCATGGCCAGGATGTGTTCCAGAGGACGCCAGATCTTAACTGTTCAATGCTGCAGAGTGAGGTCAAAGGTTATAGTCAGCGGCCTACAAACCTACAGCTTAGCGCCTTTTCAGCTGTTGTAAATATTTCTTTTGCAAAACTACTTTAAGAAGGCGCACATGTTACCATTTTGCATATAAAACCTGCTTTCACTGGACGGATTAAATGCAGAGAGAGAGATTTTTTTTAATCGTCCTTTTAACAATAAGCTGCTTTTAATCTGAAAGAATCAAATCAAGAGAATAACTTGCAGCTTTGCAGCACTCGCTCTGTGAAAGCTTTTGGTGTTTTGTCTGGTCTGCATAAAATATCTCGTTGCCACAAACATGACTTTACGGCTGTATTTAAAAAGCTGAACTTTTTTGTTGTTGTTGTTGTTGATTAATGTGACTTTTTTTTCTTGGAGCTCAGTTGTCTCTTGTCCCTGTGGTGTGTAAATATTGCTGGACTTTGGCAGTGTTTTCAGCACTGCGAGCTTTAAAATATGTCTGCCGGGTCACACTGGCTCTGTGGCCGAGACATTATGGTCAAGATGTAAATAATACTTCTTCATCATGGGAACTGAACTGTTTTCATAGGGGGAAAGATGTAAATTAACTGATATATATTAGACTTCTCTTTGGATGAATCGAGAAACTGTTTATATTTTTCTTTCTTTTCTTTGAAGTGTATTAATATTGGAGTCATAAAACAGAAAATGTCAGTGAAACATTTTGTACTCAAAGTGTGAGATTGAAAATTTCTCTCTGTTTAAATGTCTTGTGACTGTTTTGATACAGTAAGATTTGGCCTCTGTGGTTGTTTTTTGTCATTTTGTGTCCAATTTCTGCTGTGGTATTATCTCACAGAGAATAATCTACAAGTCTTTTTTTAAAACATTAGTTGTAGAAAGACCCAAAAGACTTAAAGTGAAATATGTGCAAAATCTAAGACTATACATTAGCTGACCTTGACCGGGGTTTCCTCCCAGAGCACACAAGAGACCTGTTTCTTCTTCCCTACATACATCCTGCCCTGTTTGTGGCTAAAAGAACACTTTTAAACTTAAAATTTAATGAATGAAACATTATGGAGTGTACGCGCTCCAGCTGACGCAGACTTGCACAATAAGAAAACACACACACAGTACAGTACAGTACCATCCACCTTCCTTTCTTTATCTCTCACCAGATTCCTGGTTGCATTCCTTGACTCTCAGTGAAAAAAAGAAGAAGCAGCCAGATAAAAATGAACGTGTTTCCTTTCAGCCCCTCTCTCCTGCTGCTTTGCTTCCACTCCTCTCATTCTTTCTCGTGCACCATTAGCTTCACTTTTAGGTCAAAAGACATTCTTTTGTTCTTTTTTTTGTTGGTATTATTATTATTATTATTATTATTATTTATTATTATTTAAGAAAGACGACAGTCCTCAACAGTCACATGAAAAAAACAACAACATGGAGGAAAAAGCAGACAGATGAGTGTAGAGACGGATAATGACAGAGAAATGCTGCTTCCTTTGTGAACTTTTATCACAAGTTTAGCCAAAGTGTTAGAGTAAATCAGACAACGTGTCCGATTCCCTCGGTGGAAATCCCCTGAAACTCCCCAGGGCTCTTGTGCTATATCTCAGCTGTCGGACGAGACCTACATCTCTCATCTCTCCTTCTACCCTTACTGCGTGTGTGTGTGTGTGAGTGTGTGTGTTCGTTCATGCCGCTAAGGCCCTTTGAAGTAACAAAGCTGGTCAGTGTAACAACTTGTGTCCACTTGCAGTAGCCACATTCGATGCTATATCTAAATGTCCTAGCAAAAAACAGGGATCGGGCCCATTAGAGGTGGAGAAGAAAAACATGCCTCGCGGTGCTTCTCAAACGTAAAGCGCTTTACATTTTAGCTCCTTAATGGCAAACACGTCTTTACTCAGTTTGAGCTAATGTTCTGCTCAGTGTCAAGCAATGAGTTGCTTCTGAGGTCAAGTCAACCAGTTTTTTATGCTAGTTTTGATTTTAGGGTGCAAAAACTGTTCTAGTTCAATTTCACTGCTCTCTGACTGCCACCGCCTGTAGAGCTGCCGCAGACTGATGCTTTTAACTGAAAAAGAAAAAAGATAAACTATTTGTTTTCTATATATCCAGAGTAATCAAAGAGTCAGATATTTTAATCTAGAAGTTGTATTAGTCCAAGCTATTTAGGTGCTGTATTGTGGAGATGAAAATGTTTTGCGTTAGAGAATTAGTCATGGCACAACGAGTCTCTTCGTCCTTTTGGACAACTGTAGACCCTGCAATGACCACATCAGGCTTCAAGAAAACATAGAAAACGTATAAAAGATGGATGTTTTTGATTCACTGAAAAGTGAGTCAAACACGGCTCTTCCTGGTTGCAGACTTTTGTAGACATTCTCCTGATGAGTTTGTTGTCTCAGATCTTAATGAATAAAACATTAAATCTACTTTGTACATTTTGGTCATTCTACATTTTATAAAGGATGATTTTCCAGGGAACACTCATTGGCTAGCAGCTTGTCTGTCCCAAGTTCTTGGCCAATGAGTGACAATGAGAACAAAATGCAGCCGACGTCTCTGTAGCTGATTTCTTCTGCACAGGGTGTAAATGGGACGTCACCAGATCTACCATTAGTATTAGCTGGTAACACTGCAAACTCTGCCCTTTTATTCAAATGTGGTAGTTCTTCTTTTCTTCTTTTATATATTTTTAAACATCACGGTAGCTACATCCATCTTTTATATACAGTCTATGGCTTAAATCAGCATTGTTTAGAAAAACATCACATACTGGAGGATACAAAGGTTAAAGGTGTTATGGACGAGTGATCTTACACATTAGTAGAAATACCCTGATCTCATGAAATGTTTTGCCCTTTAATATCAGCAAAAAAACAAGTGGAAATAATAACTTTGATGATGGCAAAGTTCCATTTAGTTTCCAAATAAGCAATTCACCCTCTTGAATAAGGTTATGAGGTTTTATGTGTCAGGACATCTGGTCCTTAGCAGGAAGATTAGGTACAATACAACGTCAGATTGACTACAAAACATGACATATTACTGTGTGTCATTATTTATTTAAAAAATATTAAGCCAAAACGCAGATGCAGTGTGTGGAAAACTAAGTACACACTTACTACTTTTAATTCCTTTTAGGAATTAAAAGGCTGAGTAGCAGCCATGTGCATGTTTAAAGAGGCGCTTGCATCAGCAAGTGTGAGCGCCTCTATAAAACCAGAGCTTTCAGCTGTGTATCAACATAATGCCACAGTCTTCCTAAGAGTGGCTGTTCTAGCAAATTCACTCCAAGGTCAGACCGTCCAATACTCAGAAAAACTTAACCCCCCCCAAAAAACCAGGAGCTACATCTCAGACTCTACAAACCTCAGTTAGCAACGGTTAAAGTTCATAAAAGCACAATTAGAAGAAAACTGAACAAGTATGGCTTATTTGGTAGGGTTGCAAGGAGAAAGCATCTTCCCTAAAAATAACACAGCTTAGGTTTGCAAACTTTCATCTGAACAAACAGACAGATGAAACCAAAGTGGAGATGTCTGGCTATAATGCACAGCGGCATATTTGAAAAAAACCAAACACAGCATATCAGCACAAACACCTCAAACCGAGTGTCAGGCACAGTGGTGGAGTGGTGATGATTTGGGCTTGTTTTGAAGACACAGGACCTGGATACCTCGCAGTTATTGAGTTGAACATGAACTTCTCTGTGCACCAAATTATTTACCTAATTTTCAGAGCTGGTAAGGACAAGATAATCTTTTATTAGGTCCTGATATGTAAAACTTTAGAATTGACACATTTGCATATTACATAAATATCTCCCCCCCCCCTCCTTTTCCTTCCAAAAAAAAAAACATAAAATATTTCAGAACTTTATTGCCAAGCGCACGAGAATATTTGAGCATTTTGCAAATCCAATTTAAATCTCACTTTAAAATTATGACTTCTTCTGTTTGTCCTAAATAGCATACCATTGATCTCATTTAAAACATCGGGTGCATACATGAGGACCCTGCTTGTGATAAAGTGTTGAGAAAGTAAACTTTTGCCCTCTTTTGAGTTAATCCAGTCATGGTGCTGACAGTGCACTGATTGTCTTATTCACGGCCCCGTGGGTCTTTCTCACTTAAGAAAATTGTTTTTAAATCATATTTCGTGTCTGAAGATAAGAGCGGAGAGCAGCGCTTATTCTGGAGCTGAAGGAAAAAGAAGCAGCAATGCTGTGAAAGAAACAGAAAGAAGAAAGAAAGCGGGAGTAAGAGGAAAAATAGGAAAAACAGCATCCTCTGCGGTCATGTTGCTCCGTATTTTGTGGAAGCAAAGAAGCAGAGACGATACCGTGACTGTTTAGGTCCTGGTACGGCTCAGCACAGCCCTGAAAAGCACACGTGTACATGCACACAGACGCACACACATGCGTGCATGCACACAGTACTGGAAGTACTCAGTGCAGTTTGTTTCTCAAGAGGCTGCACTCCTTCACTTACTGTCAGAGATTCAAGTTGCTTCAGGAGGATAAAAATCCTGACATGAGTACAGCAAAGCTGCAGGCACAGGAGAGATGAATATCAAAAAGTGCAGCGTAAGTGCTGAATAAACAGGAGAAAAACAGTCACTTATCACGCCGTTGCTACTTGTCTTATTGTTTTGCACGCTGGTGAATTTTAGCGTGTTCATTTCTACATTAATAATGACTTCATGAAGTGATGTTTGTCAGATTCTACCAGCAGATCTACTCTGTCTTTTACATTTTGTGCCTCTGGGTAGGATTTAAAGGGGAATCTGTTTTATTGCTTCATGGCACAAAACAGGAAGAAGATGATGTTCCTCCAGCTCAGACTGAGCTAAAGCTTTTGACAGTTTCTGGCAGTGGTCGTCCAGAGGAGTAAAATCACTTCCAGCTTGGTTATCCTCTGCAGTGAAGCCAAGTGAACAACAAAGTCGTTTCAAGAAATGGTGTAAACAAGAAATGGACTGCAGTCTAGGCTGACTAAGAGGGTCAAAATTTTGAGCTTTTTGTCTTTAAAGCTGGTGAAAAGCATTATTTTTGTTTTATATATATTTCTTTATAAACTGAAGAGAAATGTTAAAGTTGGTATGTGTATTACTCAAAAAAAAAAATCAAGTTGTTGTTTTTTGCACATAGACTGTATATAGAAGAATAATGTAGCCACCATAACATCACAAGTTAGTCTGGACTCACAGCCATTATATTAGCGAAATGACCATATTTAGACCAGAAGAAGGGGTTTTAAGATTTCAGCTATTGCTTGCTAGCTTGGTTATCAAGGTGTATTGATTGCTGTGTATGGATGTAACACAAGACAATACATCTGATTGAGAATATTATTTAGCACCCTGGATTTAGCACCTAAATCCACATATTAAAAATCACCTCACTTGATTTAACCCTGGAGAACCCATGGGGTCCGAGCCGACCCCATTGGTTTTCTAGGGAAACCATGGGGTCAAACCCCATGGTTTCTCCAGGGTTAATCATTAAAGTGTAAAAGTTTAAGCAATACAACCCATAAGCACAGTCACAGACTAAAAAAATAATAACAGGTAGAAGTCAAAACCCCTAATCACCAAGCAGCTCTGACAAACTTCAGCAAAGTGAAGTAATAATGGGCGTTATGTGCAACCCTCAGCTGCTTTTTAGTGGCGACTCACCAAAGGTGGAGCACAAACTTCTTGGAGAGGCTGGACCTCACAGCATGCCATTAAAATGCACCTAAAGGCACCAGCAACACAAACACTGTGGAGAGAGGCTGTTCAGTCACTCAGATTAACCGAGATCATGTTTCGCAGATAGCTAGCAGCTTCAACGGTCTTTGGGAGGACATCTGCCAATCAAAGTAAGCCACATCCCCAACTTTAAGCATAAAAACAAAATCCACACGGATCTAAAACTGTTTTCTGAACATGTTGTTTTTATAGCTGAACCATTTTATCATGGGAGTCTATGGAACCAGCCATAAGTGTGCAACTTGTTTCATTTGGCTTTCCTGGTGGTTCCCATTTAATTTTTCAAGCATGCAAACCAGCTTTCCTGTCCAGGCTATCTGATCCACAACCCTTTGCACCAGTTACATGTACAGCAAGAAGTTCACTGAAAATAAAATGAAAATAGATCAAATTCCTTTCATTTAAAAGCATACAAATACATTTCAATACATAAAGAAATAATACGTTAAGAGGTATTTGGTGTCTTTGACTTTCTGCAATTGCACACACAATTTGCATAAACTTATGCAAATTGTGCAACTTATGGAATAACTGGAAAAATACTCATGTTGTCTATAAATAAATAAAGAATATTTAATATTTATAGATACTATTAGAGAATATTACATTCTTTGCTGAGAGCAGGAGTTTCAGTAGAGGGATGTGATGCAGTGACGCTGTCCACGAACACCTGAATTCCCTCTTTGTTGTCAGCTACTTTGGAACATGTATCTCTTTAAGACACTGTAAAGATTAAAAAAATAATAAATAAAAAAATGCTCTGAGCCACTGTCAGTGGATCTTTTTCCTATAAGGAAATGAATTCCAAGATAGCTTGTGCCCTCTGTCTCAGTGTGAGCATTTTCCAAAGCTGACATTTCAGATGGGGCTTGTTGTTTTTAAAGCGAATAATGTCCTCAAGATAACCTTTTGCATTTTTAGCTTCCACTGGGCTAAACAGAAGCACATTGATCTTGGCTCTTTCTGTCAGTTTTTCACCTTTTAGTCAGCATTTTATCAGATTTATCTCCTCAGTCTTTTCTTGGAAACAAATAAGTCACTTTGTAAAAGTGACAGATGCTTCATGAGTTTCAGGAAGGTCAAGGCCAAGTAACATTTTGAAAGTGTGCGTTTGTGTTTGTTGGTATCTCTGCGTTCAATGTGTGGACATTGGAGGAACTCTACCTCCCCCTTGTGGTTGATCAATGTCATTGTTTCTTTTTAGGCCGAAACCATCTGAATGTAACACGTCTGAGTGGATCATAAGACTATTGTGGTCCCTTTAATGATGTGCGGATATGTCTAGAGTTCTGTATATTAACATTTACGGTTTTCACTACTTTTTCAATGTGTTTTTTAAAGGATCATTTAAAGTCTAGTAGCACTCCCAAATACTTAAATTCCTCAACATTAACTAGTTCTTGTGCACCCAAGCAAACTTTTACTGCAGCCACAGTTGTTTTAGGTTTACTAAAAAACAAGGATACAGTCTTTTTTACATTAAGGCACGAGTCATTCAGCCATTTTTGTAAATCATGTAATGCCAATGAAAGCTGATGGGCTGCATCATCAGCAGTTTTGGCCTGTGTAAAAACTACCGTATCATCAGCATACATATGAAGTGCCAGATCTTTATTGGATGACCACTTAATTTCAGAATTTAAGAAACAATGCATGTGACTGAGGCCTGATATCAGCTTGGCATCCTTTCATCTCTCTAGCCTTTTTGTTAATTATGCCTTACTAAAAACGTTTACAACAGAAAGCACAATCTGTGATTAGACATTGAAACAGATGTTTACTCCCCAAATGTTCCTGCGTTCTAAAAAAGAAATTCCATTATGATTTATGTGGATGTATTGTGCAGGTACTTTCGCTGCTTCGCCCTCTTTGCTTGCTTTATCTGAGAACATAATCTGTCTTCTTTTAACTTGAGGATTTGTGTAAATCTGGCATACAATCCAAGTGTTGTCTGCCCCAGATTGAGAGTTAAAGTTTGAGTCACTGACAGTAGTGCTTTTGTCTGAATTTGTCTGTTTGACTGATAATGGACAAGCTGTTTGAAAATATGATGTGAAATCACTTAATTAACCTGCTGGATTTGCTAAAAGTTTAAATATTTATACTACTCTGGCTAATGGGTTTTGCACATCACTCTTAACTTATTAAGTGGCTATTAGTGAGGGTCATGATAATCAATTCAGTTGAGTAATGGGTTGATTAAGTCTATTTCCAGACTAAGAGAAAAAGTCAGTCAGGTAGTCTGGGTTCTACCTCTAATGAAAACAGATGAGTGTAAATTGCAACCATTGTTTGTAGTTTGCTTCCACCTACTGAGTGAAAAAAGAACTGAAGCTGTAAAAAGCAAACAGACATTACAATAAGTCAGCATTCCTAATGATAGGCTTCATTTTGTTTCAGTTTCAGCTCATCAGACTGTTTTCCCTTTACTTTCTGATATAATAGCTTTTTAGTACTACTGATACACATATTGTTAATTAATTACTGCCATTTTCTTCCGTTAGAGTAATTTTATATTTCTTGAGCTGTGTAACTGGAATTATTCAAACATAGAGGTCGTTTGGATTCACTGACACAGGAGCCATACGCCCTTTCTACAGTTTTTATGCTTCGTTAGTTCATTTTTGTCTCCATTGTTAATCCTCTCCTGTGCAAACAAAAGCCCAAAGCGACACTTGTCTGACTGAAAGAAGGTTCAAGAGAAGGACATTTGCGATCAACTCTTTTCCCGTTTAATGTTATTCCAAGGAAGTGAGTTTCCTACAGGGTATGGAGGGTTCAATTTGAGGGAGTAACTTTCACTTTTCTTTTATTTAGTATGTGTTACTGATTCCAGTGTCACGCAGGGGAAAGTAGCATTCAGTGGTAGCTTCTTCTTGATTGTTTTAAATCCAAATAGGACCCTTATTTGTGGCGCATGTTAACTTACAGTCAGCTCAGGAGTTAGTATCAGTGATCTGGTTTTAAACTGAGTAAACACAGCCTCAGATCATCACATATTGCACTACATCTATGTTTATTTAGCAAAAGTTGAGCCAAAATGCAGAAGCAGTATGTGAAAAACTACACTCTTACTGTTTCCATTGGAGTTAAAAGGGTAAGAAGCAGTCATTTGCTGCTAATAATTTAATGCAAATGCTCCAAATTGACTTATCGTCAGATAGTGTTGAACATGTCAATAAAATCAGAAGGTTTTCCAGTTTGCTGGTCTGAAGCTTTATGTTTGTTAACAAAACTCAAAAGAAGAAAGACATCAGCGATGGCCTTGAAGGAGCAAATGCTGCTACACATCAATCTGGGGAGGGTTATAAGACCATTCCAAAAAACTTAAAGTCCATCATTCTACAGTAAGAGAGATTATTCACGAGTGGAAAACATTCAAGGCAGAAGCCGGTGTTCACATTAAATTATTCAGACCTATGTTTAAAACCTATGTGGGTCGAGGTATACGGAGTTCGCACACAGACAAAACAAAATGAATGTTCTGTAAGCAATCCATCAGGATTGCCTGTAAATATTTGTTTAAAATTATTAGGACAGTGTCATGGTTGCAGCTGTGTGCAGGCAGGATGAGGACCCAAACGCAAGCTCACGGAGGCAGGATTGAACTCAAAACACAGCTTTATTGCTGGACAGAAAAACCATACAAACTAAACTGGAAACTATAACATATTGCACGGAGAAACACACAGCCATGAATGAGGGAGAACGCGACACCGAACTGAGGGAGACGCAGACATAAATACACAGAGGGTTAACGAGGTAAGTGGGAACACACGGGGAACACATGTGACACTGATAACCATAACAAGACACGGCAGGAGTAAATGCAACACTGACGGGAGACTGTCAAAGTAAAACAGGAAGTACACAGAGGTTCAGACAGGAGGAGAGAGAGCACGGGGAGAACACAGACATAACAGGCTGGGGAAAACATGGAATAAAACACAAGGAGAGACGAGGGCTCACAGATACACAGAGGGGCACACAGGGGGTAAGGGCAGCTGGCCGTCCCTCACTGAGCCTGGTTCTGCCGGAGGTTTCTTGCTTTTAAAAGAAAGTTTTTCCTCCCCACTGTCGCCGAGTGCTTGCTCAGAGGGAAATGTCAGATTATTGGGGTTTCTCTCTTTTGTCAACTAATACATAACTTATCTTATTGGGCACTGTAAATTGAGTTTATTAATTTAAAGTGCCCAATAAGATATGTTTTTATTAATTTTATTAATTTAATAAAATTATCTAAAAGATTATATTGTGAATATTGCATGTTTCACTGTCACACAAATGTCTACATTTTCAGCCTAGACTGAACACGTGTGCTTGTCATTCTATTCAAAATCACATCACTCACATTGATACAGGATGACAGGATATTTGTATGCAAACTATATTGTGATATGTAGAATCCACATATGTTGGTATATAATCTCCCAAATGTTGCCAAAACAAACAATGGCAGTAAGGAACATATAGCTCTAAATAACATTAGGATCTTTTAGACCCTCACCATAGTCTAGATGAGAAGTCAAATAGATAGGTCAGAGGTCAAATGTGGCATTAAATCCTAATGCGGTACATTCTTATGTTGGCAATACACACCACACTTGTAAGAATCAAAGGTATAAGTTAAATTATAAGGCTTTTTATAAGGTGTTTCTCTATGAAAACAGTTACGATCAGCATGCAAATACATAGGAAGGCTCTTCTTTGTATCTGCCAACAGAGGCGTTATGGTCACACTTTCCTTAAAGCAAGAGGTTCAGGTGCTGAAAGCACTTGAAAGCACCAGTTTCTGGATCAGCACCCTAAGTAGAATGATCAAATTTTCAATAATGAAAGAAATTAAAGCATCTGTCTGATATGATTTATAGCTGACAATGGTTCCCATGTGGTGCAATTCCCAGGTCTTATTATTGGCCCGCTCTAGGGACACTTTCGGAACCTCTGCTATAATAAAACCTACATTTATTACAATCACCAATGGCAGCTATCACCTCATCACTTTAACTGTAACACTTTTCAGTCTCAACTTTGCAGTTACTGTTTTCATCGTTTGTGTTACAAGCATTTGTAAGTGTAATTTGTTTGGAAGTACAGTCGTTGAATTTTATGCGAAAACATTTCTGCATCTCAGGAACGGTTTAGAGTTTGAACTACTTTTCGGCTTTAAACTGACCTGCAATTTGGTTTGGCTAAAATTTTCACAGGAGACATTTGCCCAAATTTCTGGGAGCTTTCTGGGGTGAACACAGCTTCTCATCAGTTTAATATATTTATTTATTTATTTATTTATTTTAGAAAGAGGGGCAGTACATATTAATAAGCATTTTACACAAATGTAAATATGCCAGATTATAGACTTGGGCTAGTTTTCATCTGCAGACCCTCTGGCAGGTTGGTGTTACACACAAGTTAGTAAAAACATACAGAGATAATATTTACAGATCATGTGACAAAGACAAAAACAGTGATCACATCATATTAGACCAAACAATGACAAGAGGAGTGGACAACAGAGGACAATATAGATAATAATAACGGAAACACATCAGTTATATTGCACATATCCCAGTATTACACATGCTCTGACTGTGGTGATATTGCACTGACACATTACGCTATGTTTCCCTTTTTGTAATACATGAACTCTTTTTCACGTCCAACATAAAGCATGAAACACGATCACATGTTTGTGTGTCCCTCAGCCATGTATAACTTCATCTCAAAGTTGACAATGGTGATATGAAAAGGGTTTCTTATCTAATATTTTCAATGCTCTTTTGTAGCATACTTCGATTGGCCCAATGGCAGCAAAGCTCGTATTGGACCAACTTGTAATAGAGTGTTCACTATGAGCCAGTATCATAGAGTGCAGGAATGTAATCGCTGCTGTGTCTGTTAAATGGGCCGGTTGGTTAATACTAAACCTGTTGTTGTTCCCATAAGTTTCTTTTTACTATTTTGCCATTTTTTCAAAGTTAACAGAAATATTCACACACACTTTCCTTCATCAGTGTCAAAGCGCATGTATCTGCTGACCCTCTCAACATTTTAACTGATTTAGTTTTCATTATCATCAGCTTTCTCTTTTGTCAACAATATAATTAATCTAACTTAAATGAAATTCAAACCACTGATCAAAACATACCAGCTTACATCATATTGTGGTAATTCAAGTATTTAATCATTGGTGATAATGAAATGTCAGCTCTCCGCCA
>NW_005188522.1:14227-15247 GCF_000239375.1 Pundamilia nyererei
CATTATAATCTGGTAACATAATAACACTGACAATCCTTTTCCTTATAGACAGACACACACCAGCTCCTGTTCAGTGTTTGAATATGAAGAAAGCTCAGCGCATTTCCTGTGGACAGGACCACACGGCCATTTTGACAAAGGTTAGACAACAGGAGCATTTTGATGCTCTCCTTTCTTACTAATATATTATTGTAAAGAGTGTGGATTTAAACAAAAAAAAATGAAATTATTCAAGGAATGCAAAAAAAGGATTTTGAATGTTGTCTCAAAAACATCTTCCTATAGAAGTTACAAGTTCTAAACATGAAAAAAGAAAGCTGAAAGAGAATGAAAAGCTCTGTGGAGTTTGATTTTGATGCCGTACTTACCACTGGGACACAAATTTTAAAAGCAACTTAATTCTTTATTTTTTGCAAACATATTAAAATAGTTGTCATGTAAAAGTAAATGGCTGTGGGACTTTACACTGTGGTTGTGTGTTTGGCTCCTCAGCATGGGGCAGTGTTTACATTTGGCTCCGGTCAACACGGACAGCTCGGTCACAACTCACTACGCAACGAACTGCGTCCTCGACTTGTTGCGGAGCTCTGGGGGGCAAAGGTCACCAAGATTACATGTGGAAGGTACGACACACATACTGTTTAATTCATGATCTAATTTTTTTCAGCTTTAACAAGGAATGTTTCTTTGTTTATTTTTCTCAGCTTTTACATCCATGTGAAGCAATTATACATTTTAAATGTATCACAATTCTTTTAGAATACATTTTTATACAGAGTTAAAAAAAATTAAAATAGATTAATTTAAAGATCACTGGTTATACAGTTACATGAGCATGCTAATATAAAACACCTTAAGTTATTATATTATCACTGAAGAGACTAACAGATATCAGAGACAACATCAAGCATCTTAAATAAAAATGCTTAAAGTAAAGCAGTTAGTAAAGTGTATATGTGGGTTTGAGGTCTAAATATTTAGTATATTATCATCTACACAGGAATCACACTTTAGTGCTGA
>NW_005188522.1:16383-17709 GCF_000239375.1 Pundamilia nyererei
TTGGCAAAGAAAGACAATGTTCTTGCAGAGGTATGTTACTAGAATACATGTAATCTGTAGGAAAAGGCTCTGTTTTTGTTTTTATAAATAATCTTTCCAATAATTTGACAAATGTCAAGACTCAAGACTCCTTGTTTTTATGTCTATGTTGACAATCATTCATTTGATCCTTTTTATACTTGGAGGGGGGGAGGGGAGTATTTCAATTGTTATTTTGACTGTTGCAGTATGTACAAAACTCAGACTATCTCAGACACTCACATGTAATTATAACTCTAAAACAAAGCCTCAGTCTAGACTGTCTTCTAGTTTCTACCCATTTGTATCACTGAAACAGTCTAAAACCTGATATAGCTTAATCAAGCACACACATGATTATTATTTCATACATTGTATATATTATTGTAATGTACTTGTTATCTGTGGCCACATATTGAACAGGCACAGTCGCCTTTAAAAAAAACACTTGCATATGACTCATTTAGGGGATATTTGCTAATAGTAACTGGATACACTCTAAGTGACAAGGTAAGAATCCTGGTTTTTATAAGATACCTAAATAATCCGAACATTTTTCCTCTGAACGCCACCCTGCACAAAAACAGTCCACCTTTGATCTACCTGCTGCTGAGTGATCCTTGCAATCCTTGCCAAACTAACAGATCGAGGCTGCAGTGCTACGCCTGCTTCCTTCCCTCGATCAGAAACCACTGGGAGTGGAGGGGTTGAGAATCTACCTTCTTCTCATTGAGCTTCTGCACACAGTCCTGAAACACACACGGCAACAGAGAATAAAGCTCGCTGTGGCGGTAGCCAATGCAGTAACAAGGTTGTCGAATGAAAGCCTCCAGATTATAGGTATGTTGCCTATACCCACCACCGCTATTATACATGGAAATTTTAAAGCCCTTCTATCTGCTGTTTTTACTTTTGCTAACGTTATTGTTTTCTTCAGGCGACTGGTGGTCCTCTCTGTCGCACTCCACCATGATTCGACACATTAACGTGTGGAAGCAGGCACTCTCAGAAATCCTGTCCTTTGTGCCTGTTCCCCGCAACTCCGGGGTCAGAAATCTGCTGCTAGTCCTCAAATACATGTACAACGTCAGTGTTATTATCTTAAACCAGTCATTTTACTCCTTCTTAAGCCTTAATGCCTCTTTTTTTAACCTGAAAACAAAAATAAATTGTAAGTAAAATTTTTCTTTTAAAGGCCAACAGCAGGGTTACGGAATCTCGAAGGATACCGGAGAGCAGTTTTTATTTATTGTTGGATGAAGCATTTCTTAATGAGGATCTGGACCAGTGGCATTTACGTTCAGAAAA
>NW_005188522.1:18913-20202 GCF_000239375.1 Pundamilia nyererei
ATTTTTGATGATTACGATGAAGATGTATTTTTACTGGACCTGAGGCGAGCAACCATTTTGGAAGACACCTTTGAACAACTGGCGGATGCTTGTGACACAGACTACAAGAAGCCACTTAGAGTAAAAACAACAAGCCAACTCAAAATGTTTGCATTGTTGTGTACACATTGTTATATAAACAATATTTTGGCATACAACAAATTTTGTTTACTTTTTATAATTTTGTCTTGTAGGTCTTGTTTGATGAAATGATCGATGAGGTCTACAGGAAAGACTTTTTTTATGAAGTCTTTCATGACTTGATCTCAGCTGAATCTGGAATGTTCATGTTCAATGACTCTGAAACACTGGCATGGTTCTCCTCAAAAGTAAGAGTTACTAAGTTACTAAAAATATAATTGAAATAGACCGACACTGACTTCTAAAACTATTTAACAATTGTGATTGCTGATTTATTACTCCTTAATTCAAGAAAACAATTTCAAATGTCTCTACTGTCAGCATCAGGCAACTCAGGAAGACCAGCGTTTCTTCCTGTTTGGAGTTCTGTGTGGATTGGCCTTGTACAACCAGTGCATCATCCACTTACCCTTCCCACTGGTGCTGTTCAAGAAGCTGCTCGGTGTAAGGCCTTCACTGGAGGATTTGATAGAATTCAACACAAGTGTTGGAGAGTAAGGGGGAACGTTCCCTTGTATTTGCTGTATTGCGCAAATATTTGTAGTGTTAGGTGCTGATTGGTTCCACAAATCATCTTAAAGTATTTTGTGTTTAAAGGAGTCTGCAGTACATTCTGGAGGACTACAAAGATGATGACTTGGAAAACCTGGACATGTATTTTTCGGTAGGTGTTTAACACAACTTTAAGTTAAAAACGGCTTTGATATCAACTCGCTTCTTCAATCAATAATATCTATTTTTCCCCCAACAGATCAACTGGGATGGAAAGGACATTGACCTTGATCCTGAAAGTCCTGAAAAGTTGGTGACAAGTCAAAATAAGTGAGGACAATGGTAGCATTTTTTCATAACATGAGTTTTAAAACCAAATATAGTATTGTCCTGCCAAAGAGAAGCTAGAGATAATAACAAGCCATCACATAATATCTAACGACTCTACCAACAGTGACAGTGACAATGGAGCTGACAGAAAGCTATAACTGGATGTCATCTGCAAAGAAACATACATTAAACTGTTTTGTGACCAAGCAGAAGCATTTAATTAGAAAAAGTACCAAGACTCGGTGTATATCCAGGGCTCTAGAGTGCGACCAATTTGGTCGCAAATG
>NW_005188523.1:0-1348 GCF_000239375.1 Pundamilia nyererei
AACAGTATTTCTTATAACTCAGCAGTATAATGCATCATAAAACAATATCATTCATTCACAATAAATCAGCAGTCTAATGTAATGCAAATCGGTTTAACAAATGTAATAGTTATCACCTTCTTCTAATTCAGGAGAATAATGCAAACTAAAGCTACATAATAATTCACAATCTTTAATTAGGGGTCTAACATGGCATAAGGTAATATTATAATCCCACAAGTGTCAGAATCTAACACAGTAAGTCCTCCATTGACACAGGAGTTCATAAGAACTGTTTTTTAAATGTAGTGTGTCCTATTTTTCCCAGTAAAGTTGAAAAGTAACTTATCAACCTCTTTTATGATTTTATTATCAAGGTAAAATGCCAATGCAGCATAATAAGACGAGAGATGCCATCTGCTTTAGTTTTTAATACTCTGCCTTTTAATGATAAATCTCTTAAGAGCCACTGAGTAAATCTGTGTTTGAGTTTCACTAGAATAAGATAGAATTTTGATCAATTCTTCTTTCCTGGTTTTTGGCTATTCAAATACCTAAATAACGAACTTCTTGTTTTATTGGAAGGTTACACAAAGCTGTTTTTGAACATTCTTTTATTGCCATAAGTTCACATTTACGAATATTCAAGTACAATCCAGAAACTTTAAGAGATGTGGAGATTGTTTCAATAGCAATAGAAATTTGATACTCATCTTTTAGGAATAATGTAGTGTCATCCGCTAACTCTGTTATGAGTAAATCTTTTCCTATTAGCGATATGCCTTTTACATTGCTTGAACAAAGTAAGCAGATTTCCCTTCTTCACGTGCTTTCTTTATAATGGGCCACAGCTTCAGTCTGTTTTCTTTGTCCTCTCTCGTCAGGTTTTCAGTGAACCGCAGATGATTATTTTGAAGGAAAGGATTGTTCTTGGCAGCTTTCAATCCATGAACTGGATGATGATCACTAAGGGTTTCCGGTAATTTTGTTTAGGTTTCCCCACTCGATGAGCAATGTCTAAGATCTTGGGAAGCTTTTCCTTTTCTGCTGGCAGAAAAGGAAAAGCGGTTGTAGCGTTCAACTTCAGAAATGTATTCGTCACATTTCTGTGTAAGCATTTCATTATTCTCAACCCTCTTCTCAATGTCCATAAACTTTTTTTTCCTTTGGTTTCAACGTAACTTTATTCTTTCATGAGTTATTTAGAAGATTCTTTTTTTGTTGTTGTTGTTGTTGTCCCGTTTGGATCTTTAGCCATCAGAATTGTTGTCTTAAGGCCAAGAAAGATGCCCAGCGGATTTATTTTACCAAGTGGATCATCATGGCCTTGCCATATTGGTCCATTTGATTGACCTTTATTATAATTATG
>NW_005188523.1:2653-4050 GCF_000239375.1 Pundamilia nyererei
ACTTTGGCAACAGTGGGAAGGAAAAACTCCCTTTTAACAGGAAGAAACCTCCGGCAGAACCAGGCTCAGGGAGGGGCGGCCATCTGCTGCGACTGTTTGATGTCATCAAGGCAGTGTAATAAAAGGTGTGGACGGTCTGACCCTGCTTTTAAAGGCAGATAAATCTAGAAATCATCAGCAAAGCAGTGGAATAAAATGTTGTAACGTGAAAAGTTGGAACCCAATGACAACAAATACAGTGCAAACAGGGCAGGACCCAAAAAAGAGCCTGGAGGTACAAAATATTTAAGAGGTGCTATTTTAGAGCTAGGGGCCCATATATTTTGCTTTTTTCCCCTGCCTGTCCTGTTTGGTTCTTTTGCCATCAGAATTATTGTCTAAAGGCAAAGGAAGATGCCCAACAGATTTACTTTACCAAATGGACCATCCCACCTTGCCGTATTGGTGTATTTGATTCACCTTTGCTTTTATTATTTATTTTATTTTATTTTCACTTGCTACACACGGGACAGACATGATTGGGTGAAAGAAAAGCCCCAGGCTCCAGGACCCGACGAGCAGCCACCAGGAGTGAGCCAGTGTGTACCTGGACGCCCATACCCGGACACAAAGAACCACCAATGCACTGATGTCTGAGGGGATCTTCCACTGGCAGGAGAAGTGGTGGGGGGAGATAGGCCTCCAAACCTTGGAGGGCCTGAGATGTTCCTAGACAGGTGGCATCTGATATCCGACCTGACATATCGACACAGACATACAGGCACACACAGATACAAACATCCATTCCCACCCTCATGCTCTCATACGCGATTACTCAACACTCACCCAACGTGGAGACAGACATAAATAGACACATTACACACAATCACACTCCCCAAGCGTACTCTATACCCCAGGTCTAGGTACTCTTGCCTTGGAGGTGGAAACTGCACTCAGGCACAGGTGGTGACACCCTCTTCCCTGGGGTTTAAGCAGAGAAGCAGACCGCCCCGACTCCGCAGCTGCAGGGAGGCCCCACACTCCAGACCCCAATCGGACGGCCAACTCATCCTCCTAGCCCCCCCGCTCCAGCAGGTTGCAGAGAACGGGGGTGTGAGAAGACTCCAAATCTCTCTCTGCCCACTCATACGTAGTGTTGATGCATGTGCGTTCTAAGGTGCATTTAAACCCAGGAGGGCATTGAGCTACCTGCCAGAGAGCAGCAGGTAAGTGCATAGCCCCTCCTGATAGCCATCAATGTCTACGTGTATTTAAAGTTGACAGGTGGGCAAGAGGTGAGGTGTACACCCTGATGGTCTTCTGGATGCCATGTAGCGTGCCCACCCCCAAGATCCTATATGTATGTGTTATGAGAGTGTGAGTAATGTGAATGTCTAAGTTGTGGGATAAAATTGAGA
>NW_005188523.1:4371-7974 GCF_000239375.1 Pundamilia nyererei
AGCAGCGCCGCCCGGCCCCACAGAGTCCGGGACAGCCCACCTGACCCCACCACAGAGAAAACTGCAACCAACCTGTCATCAACTCATCTTCCAGACTACACAAGACAAAAGACACCAAGGCTGAGATCTTCCTCCACCTCTCCTATATCTCCCCCAGGCCAATATTAATGTAAAAAGACCTTCCTGACAAGTAGGGCAGAAACCACTGGAGGGCACATCCTTTTAGTCCAGGATGAAATTCTAGCAGGATGTCATGGTTGAACGTGTCAAAAGCTGCTGACAGGACCAACAATAAAAGGGCAGCAGGGCTGTATTAAATTAGGTTCCTTGCATTCTTTTGGCGGGCTCAAAGTGGTCTAACTCAAAAAATGATCTTTATTTTGCATTCCCGGGAATGGGGAGCTGTTAGGCGCTATCATGCACCCACACCTCTGAAAAAATCATAAGATGAATCTGTATGTGTCTAGTTTGGCTACGTCACACACACACCCTCAGTTTACTCAGTTCCTCTTTCTTTGTGTCAGATTTCCAGTGCAGCTCTGCACTGAACTTCCTCTTTTCTTTACTTCTCCTTTCTAAAGTCTGTTGCCAGGGCAACAGGGGCAATATATATTAAATACATGACAGCTGCCGGATTCCAAAGTTAAAAGAATATAATTAAAAATCCTTAAAAGTGCAGTCTCAGTGCAATTTAGTGATTTAAAAATATATTGGAATTTTTCCGAGATCTTGTTAAAATCAAGGTGGGCCTGCAAGTAGACAACTTTCACCAAAACTGTAGACAGAAAAGTATGCTTTGAGATTGGCCGTGTCCTCATCCAGCACAGTCTGCACCGCTGCTTCCAAGTCTATCAGCAAAACACCAGCCATCAGCCAAGACCCATAATCACCGGCCACTTTCCAGGCCAACAGCTAAGGAGCTGTTGAGAGCCACCAGAGCTGTTATGTTGTCACTGCCTGAGCTGCAACGTTGCTGCCACTGGTCTCATAGCAGGCCGCCTAGACTGTTTCACTGCTGCTGGACCCGTGGCAGGCTGCCTGAACTGTTTTGCTGCTGCTGCTGGACCTGCGGGAGGCCGCATGAACAGCCTTGCTACTGTTGCCACCAATTACCACCAATCACTTATTTTCCACCCTAATTTACGAATAAATTCTTTACAAATCCTACCATGTGGATTCATGGATTTTTTTTTCACATTCTGTCTCTCACAGTTGAAGTGTACCTCTGGTGCAAATTACTGACCTCTGTCATCATTTTAAGTGGGGGAACTTGCACAATCGGTGGCTGACTAAATACTTTTTTGCTCCACTGTAAATCTTTGTTAAGTCTAATTGTTGAATGTTGTCATTGTGTTTCTTAAATTTGTTAGGTCTTAGTTCAATCTATAGGATCAAGCCAGTCCTTTGATCCTGACCACGTCTCCACCCTCTGTGCTGGGGGAGGTTTTATTGCAGATGCATTCTCTCTGGAAGATCTGTTCCTTGTGATGTTGCTTCCTGCTTTTATGATCCTTTTGGTGAGCAGGAAGTCATGGATACAGACACACACACACACACACACACACACACACACACACACACACACACACACACACACACACACACGTTCTTGCACATGCATACAGATGTTTACACATACAGACACATAGTGTCTTGTTTTAGAACCATTTGGCGGGTTTACGGTGGGAGGCGCTTTTGCAATAAAAGGCAGCAAGCGGAGGCCGGATTTGGGGTCATTTTGTGGTAGATACCGATGAGGCCTCCTTTGCAAGCAAATTGATCGATCGCTGACTGTCTTGTTTTCCTCATGATGAATAAGTCCCTAGACTAGCGGGGCTTGTGGAAACACAGACCCAACAATCTTCTTCTCTTTCACTTCAATTGCTTCTTCTACATTGTCCAACTAGTCTCTATATACTATAATAATTTCTGTCTTTTCAATTGTGCCTACTTTTTTCCTTTAACGTTACGTTGATTATACCCTATAAACCTTATCTTTACTGTGTTTTATATTAAATCCTTTTAATCTCCTGTACTTCCTTCAAAGAAATTGTGTCCTCAGCAAATCCACATGTCCTGAGGATGCAGGAATCTGTGTTTGAAATCCTTGGAGATGCTGTTAAAGCGAATAGGGACCCACAAAAAGACCAGACACAAGAATCAAAAGGTCAAAACGGTCCACAAACATTCTCCATGGTGTTGCCAGAAGGTGGCACCACACCTAAGTTACAGTCAGCTGGGACCGCAGGCTGCAATTTTTCAGACAATAAGAAAGATGCGTTACATCTTAATTCATTTTATTCATAGGATAAAGTAAATGTGTTTACATATTGCCTGGTTAAATGACAGACATTTACGACTTACAGTAATAATATTTTCAGTGCAACATAAAAAAAAACATGGTTTGTCTCTTCATGAATCAAAACAGACTCACATCCTGTAAGACAACAGGGACCAATGAAAACACATTGCACATTGGTAAGCTGCAACAGAAGTGGCACAGCAGTGACACTGATAATTACCTCACGATGAATGGCCAAATAAACAGTAACGGATCTGATAGTTTGACCCAGAAGGTGAACTGTTCTGACATTTAGCCTTTTCTTGTTATCAGAAGATGGGAATAATGTTAAGTCTGTATGCTGTTTGTGGACACAGCCAGTGAAGTTTAACTTGCTAAACTTTTGCCAAAATATAAGACAACAAAGATGCACCAGTCAATTAAATGCATGAAACAAAATGGAACACAAGCTGAATTCTGTGAGGCCTGATCTCAAGCTTTTTAAGTTTGACGCAGCATCCAGAAGAACTTTTGTTCAAACTCCTGTTTCTCCCACTGTGTTCAAATGAACCCCGTCAGGGTAATGTCCCATTGGTCTGCCCCTTTTCTCACAGGAGGACACTTTGTGGGTCTTTTGATGCCTCAATAGACTTTTGTTATGGATGAAAGACTTTCCACACTGATCACATACAAATGATTTAACTCCATACTGGATGAGCCGATGTGATTTTAAGCCCTTCTTTTGAGTTTAAGCCTTTCCACAGTGACCACATACAATTTTTTTAGTACCAGAGTGGATGAGCTGATGTGATTTTAAGTGACAAATGCCAGTAAAAGATTATCCACACTAGTCGCGGCTGAAAGGTTTCTCTCCACTGTGGATGCGCTGATGCATTTTTAACCTATCAATCCCAGTAAAAGACTTTCCACACTGATCACAGATAAATGATTTAACTCCAACATGGATCATATAATGTCTCTCTAAGTGACCTTTTTGAGTAAAAGACTTTTCACACTGATCACAGTTGAAAGCTTTAAATTCAGTGTGGACGACCTGATGTGTTTTTAAGCTGGATCTATGAGTAAAGGTCTTCCCACACTGATCACAGCTGAATGGTTTCACACCGGTGTGGATCCGCTGATGTGATTTCAAGCTACTAACCTGTGTAAAAGACTTTCCACACTGATCACAGCTAAATGGTTTCACACCGGTATGGATCAGCTGATGTGATTTCAAGTTACCAATCTGAGTAAAAGACTTTCCACACTGATCACAGCTGAATGGTTTCACACCGGTATGGATCAGCTGATGTGATTTCAAG
>NW_005188523.1:8479-10457 GCF_000239375.1 Pundamilia nyererei
A
The DNA here is from genome assembly GCF_000239375.1 of Pundamilia nyererei. NCBI lineage: Eukaryota > Metazoa > Chordata > Actinopteri > Cichliformes > Cichlidae > Pundamilia > Pundamilia nyererei. The sequence goes on from NW_005188523.1 coordinate 8,481, forward strand.
ATGGTTTCACACCGGTGTGGATCCGCTGATGTGATTTTAAGCTACCAATCTGAGTAAAAGACTTTTCACACTGATCACAGCTGAATGGTTTCACACCGGTGTGGATTAGCTGATGTGATTTCAAGCTACCAATTTGAGTAAAAGACTTCCCACACTGCTCACAGCTAAATGGTTTCACACCGGTGTGGATCAATTGATGTGATTTCAAGTGACCAATCTGAGTAAAAGACTTTCCACACTGATCACAGCTGAATGGTTTCCCACCGATGTGGATCAGCTGATGTGATTTTAAGCTACCAATCTGAGTAAAGGTCTTTCCACACTGATCACAGCTCAAGCTTCTGTCCTCCCTGTTGGCGCACTTGCGTCTTCTGGGCTGCTTCATAGCAGGAAAAGTCTTTTCCACAGGGATCGCCGCTGGCTCATCTTTACTTTCTGGTGCTGGATGTTTTTGGTTGATGTCATCCATGTGCTGAGGTTTCGGCCTGCTTTCACTTCTTTCTCCTGTAATGACAAAGAACCCAAACAGTGACATCAGGTCTATACCTTCAGCTCATCAACAAGTGCCCCCTCTTACCTCACAAAGATAAACAGTTTCACCATCTGCCAAACGTCTCAGGTGCCTGGGGACGCTATGCTGTGGTAAATATTTGAAGTGAACTCATTTTGGGGATAAAAGTAGTAAAAGTTCAACATTGTGAATAAAATATTAGCTCGTATGACTTCAAAGTTTTTTAGTTTTTACTTTGTTCAAATTTGAAGAACATCACACTTACAATGTGCAGTTCAGGTTGTATGTGTGAGAGCTGTACAACCAAATCCACACTGACTCAGATTTCCCTCTGATTAACCACGAGGGTGTCACAGTTATCAAAGTCTGCAGACACTGTCAGCTGCAATCAACACCTTTTATTATAATGCACAGGTGAGTTATAATGCATCTCCACTAGAAGATGGTCCCCTGTTATCTAGTTTTTCACAGGCAAGCCTGGGCGAGAGTCTACAGCAGCGGTCCCGAACCCCCGGACCGGTACTGGTCCGTGAGTCGTTTGGTACCCGGTCGTGAGAGTTGATGCTTGGTTGTGAAATGCATGGGTTTCAGGGTTTTTTATCGGTTTTCAGCATTATTTTGTTATCGTTTTTATTGTCAACTCGGTTTTCCTAGGTCTTTTCACGTGCGTCATGTATAAATCTTCTTTTTTTAGGTACAAGTAGAGTTGGACGTCTTGAGACAACTTTTACGTGGTCTTGGTCTCGACTGACTTTTTTCTTGGTCTTGTCAAAAACAACACACAACATTCGAAGCACATTGCACACCGTCGTAAATTCCCCCTAATTTTGGTACGACCTGAGCTCAGGTACTAGCTGAGGACAGCACTTACGCATGTGAGCGAGGGGGGAGAAGCTGCTGCCTGCAAGTTTGCTGCAGACAGAGCAAAGCTTAAGTTTAACCAGGTACCAAAGAAAATCACTCGTATTGTACAAATAATGTAAATATGACGGTGTATCACCAAAGATTGATATCAAACTGATTACTTGGCCCATATTATGCTTCTCACTCTTCGAGTGAATCAACAAATGGCAAAATGAAAAGCAGAACAACAATGCTGTTTTTCTTTTTAGAGAGTCTTAGCTTACATGTGTGTTTATTCCATATTTTTAGTTGTTACCCTCCACGGCTAAATAAATAACTCTAAATCGTTTTTAGTTATGTACGGATGAACACAACAATGGACATAAGGGGCGTCTTTCAAAGAAAAAAAACTTAGGTAGATGTTATTTTATTGATTATGCTGTGTATGTTGTTCAATATAATTCTATGCCAAACAAGAGGAATTTCAATACACAGCAGTATATTCACAGTTAAAACTAGAGATGGCACGATACCACTTTTTTATGTCCGATACCGATACCGATATCATAAATTTGGATATCTGCCGATACCGATATGAATCCGATATAGTATTTTTTAATCAA
>NW_005188523.1:12124-14001 GCF_000239375.1 Pundamilia nyererei
GTAAATTGGTGGCACAGCTGTGGATGCATATAAGGCAAAACACAGATCCTGTTTCTTTGACATGGGAAAATCAAGCAATGTCAACCAAAACACCAGGAAAAGAATTGTGGAGCTCCATAAGTGTGGCTCAATTTGAATACAATTTGGTGCCATTTGCAATTAAGAAATACAGATAGTTTCTCTCTTTACTCTTACATTTTTTTATATTTATCGATCTATAAAAATAAACATTTAGTCTGATTTGATGTTACAATTAAAAAATCTTTTTTTTATCTTAAGGGTATGTAAATATCTGGTTTCAACTGTATATTTGATGATGTTGGTGTTTGGCTTGATTGTCAGCACAAAGAGGGAGAGAGAGGAACAGAGAGAGAGATGGAGAGGAGAATGAGGACAGAACAGAGATGGAACAAGAGCAGGTGAGACGCACATGTCAAATGGTTATTTGCCAAAACTCTTCAGAACATGTATCTAGCAGCTAGTGTATCTTTTTAGATACCATTTGTTACTTTTCAAATTCTATATTTATTAAGTTATGCAGGCATGTTTGTGCAACAAGGCTAAATAATTATATAACCGTTTCTGTATCTAAATAGTACTGTGTTGTATTTATCTGCAACACCTTAAAGGCCGGTCCGTGAAAATATTGTCGGGCATAAACCGGTCCGTGGTGCAAAAAAGGTTGGTGACCGCTGGTCTACAGCATTCTACCTCTCAAGGACACGTAGTCTAATGCCTGTATTTTTCATGGCCATGTCCACTTAATACTACACTATATGGTTATATGGCATTTTAGTTAATATACAGCATAGAATTGAGGCACTTCAAATATTTTCATCTCAACACCTCCTCCCTGGAGATAAGGAGTCTCACTATCTGCCTCATGTCTCATGGTGCCTGGGAGTGTCAGTCCAACTCACTCACAATACCCATCTGTGTGTGGAATAACCTGTGAAATACATATTTGATGTTTTCCTGTATGTAGAACAAAGCCACACAAAATGTACTATAGATATTACTAAAGTCATTTTGTCAAAACATATGATCAACACATAAAATAAAGAAATGTCCATCACAAGAGTTAGCAGCTTACACAAGAAAAGACGTCAGAAAGAATATGAAAGAAGAAAAGTGGATTTTTAATGAGGTCATGCTGAGCCTCTTGTCCCGATTGTTTTATGTTGGGCTCAGAACAAACAACCAATACTCAGATCAGGTCCAGTACACAACAATTATGTATTAAGCACATATGTGGGAGACGTACACGATACCACCCTCAGTGTAGTCGGGTAGATCTCACAGATGTGTGGAGGCGTGGAAGAGACGACCCAAACGCAGGACTCACGGTGCAGAACAAAGAGGATTTATTGGTGCGAGTGAATGGACAAAGCAGCAATGGCAAGACTGACTAGCTGACTGAAAGACTGAGTGGCTGGCTAAATAACTGAACACAGACGGGAACGACAACATAACATCAATGACACGACACTGGACTGGTGGAACTGAGGAACATAAATACACAGGCTGAAAAATGAGTGACTAGAGACAGGTGAGAGAACAGCTGAGCATAATGAACTAATGATAAATGGGAAGGGAGCTAGAACATAATGCACAGAGTAAGGCTAACACAATAAAACAGGAAGTAGAACATGCAGAGGATAAACAATGAACAAGAACTGAAAATACCAGGTCAACGGCCCAGGAACCCTGAGAAAAAGAGGAAGCACGAGAACTTCTTTATTTAAAGGGTTGTACACACCCGAGATGCATGAGCAAGTTACATATCATGCATCAGCGACAGTTAGCTGCATCTGCTTTTTACAACACTTAGAATGCAGTTTCGAGACCCTTTCACCCCCAGCTGTTTCCTGTTGATC
>NW_005188523.1:16027-17499 GCF_000239375.1 Pundamilia nyererei
AAAAAGCATACCTTTGGAATTGAATAATTGGTCGACTAAAACAATATTATTCCTAAACCAACTCCCTAAGAAGAGAGATTTTCTTTTATATAAGATATCCTTGTTATTCTACATATAATAACTGTGTGGACTAAAGTTCTGCTTCTAAATAAGAGTCCATGTTAAAAAAAAAAAGCTTGGCGATGAAAAACAGAGGGGATTGGGGATTTTATGAATATTAAAATTACAAGTAAGGAAAAAATCAGCACCACCTAACTTAGAAAACATGATATAGTATCTAAATGGATGTAGGATTAGTAATTCGATTTTTTAACCAATTTATTTTGAATGTGTTATTTAGAGTGTTAAAATCTAACACATTAAGTCCTCCGTTGACATAGGAGTTCATAAGAACTCTTTTTTTAATGTAGTGTGTCCTATTTTTCCAAATAAAGTTGAAAAGTAACTTATCAACCTCTTTTATGAGTCTATTATCAAGGTGCAATGCCAATGCAGCGTATGTAGGATGAGAGATGTCATCTGCTTTAGTTTTTAATACTCTGCCTTTTAATGATAAATCTCTTAAGAGCCACTGAGTAAATCTGTGTTTGAGTTTCACTAGAATTAGATATAATTTTGATCAATTCTTCTTTCCTGGTTTTTGGTTATTCAAATACCTAAATAACGAACTTCTTGTTTTATTGGAAGGTTACACAAAGCTGTTTTTGAACATTCTTTTATTGCCATAAGTTCACATTTAGGAATATTCAAGTACAATCCAGAAACTTTAAGAAATGTGGAGATTGTTTCAATAGCAATAGAAATTTGATACTCATCTTTTAGGAATAATGTAGTGTCATCAGCTACCTGTGTTATGTGTAAATCTTTGCCAATTAGCGATATACCTTTTACATTGCTTGACTTCATATGGTTAAACAATAGTTGGGCAATTAACAAAAACAGGTATGGAGAAATGGGACAGCCTTGTCTTATCCCTCTTTGTATGTTAAATCTGGGTGAAGTACTGTTTGTTAATTTGACACTGCTGTTACTGCTATTGTATAATGTTTTAATCGCTGTAGAAAGTAAGTACCAAAACCATATCTATCTAGAGCTTGAAATATAAATTCATGCTTCACCGTATCGAAGGCCTTGTAGAACTCTAAAAATAATATGAAACCATTGCTATTTATTAGGTCAGAATAATCCAGAATATCTAAAACCAATCTGATATTGTTATATGTCTTTTGGGCATAAAGCCAGATTGTGTTTCATAAATAACGAGTCAACAACCATCTGAAGTCTGTTAGCTAAAATTAGAGCAAATATTTTATAATCATCATATAACTCATCAATAAACTATTTGGTCTTCAATTATCAATCATTAAGAGGTCCTTATTTGGCTCCAAAAACAATGTGGTCAAACCTTGATTCATCGTAGTGGGAAGTTGTTGGTTTTCCATCTTCCATTGGTTTTAATTTTGCACTAGTAT
>NW_005188523.1:18694-20165 GCF_000239375.1 Pundamilia nyererei
TGCTTCAGCAAAATATTCCATCTTTTATTGTTTGCGTTGCTCAGAATAAATCTATTTAGAAGTCAGTTTATGATGCGAAACACACAGAGAAAGGATGCTGTGTTTACTGTAATAAGCACACAGGTTTACAGCTGGTTTTGCAACGTTGCATGTGTTTGGTTGACTTTTAGCTTTCTGTCAGTTCGTGTCATCGGGTTTGTTCTACACACTGCCAATAAAAGCCAGACGCTGGCCTAGATAATTCTGACAGATCGTCAATTTCACGCACATCTTTAAATCCTCCTCTGCTCAGCAGCCTCTGAACACGAGGAAACCTTCCTGTACTTCACACTGCTGTGGATTTTCCACAGTGAATCTGTGTCCTTTTGTTTATGATATATTCACACAGAAAGCGCATATCGTCACGGCTGCGCAGCGCGTGAGTAACGGGTTAGCGTGACAATGACGTCAAACGATTCGGCAATTTCTTTTCAGGTGAAAGTAGAAAAAAAGAGCGGATGGAGCCCGAGCTGAAGATTTCATCCTGTGTTGTTTAAAAGCAGAGGCGCGTTTATAGAGAGATTTGAATGAATTCACAGCGCAGTGTGTGGCTCTCTCCCCATCTCTCTGCTGATGGGAGTCAATGGAGCTCACCACTCTTTGTCTCTCGCTTTCTGTCATGTGACAGTAGCCGTTCAAATATATTTATATCATTTTGACTTGATTACGCCAAAGGTTTAAGTCCTGGTCACGTGACCTGGGTGTCGCGATCCACGCTTCGGAAGCTGGACGCTGCTCACTGCTGCAGGTCTCCTGCCGTTTATGGTTTACACGCTGAAGGAGAACAAACTGAGGAGCGGAGGAGACAAAAGGAGCGCTGACCGCGATCACTGCAGCTCTTTTTAAAGGTCGACTCTCTAAAAAGGTCTGCGCATCTACATCGTTATGTACGGCTCATTGTGTGGAGGCAAGTAGGAGAAATGTGTTATCATAAACACTCTCATCTCTTTTTTAAAATCCTTTTAAAGACTTAGATGCTTAGATTATAAAATATAGCACAGGTTATGTGGTATTGCTGTACAGACACGTTTCTACATGTATATGGCTACTAAACACGTAAAATAATAGGCTGGTTTTCACGAGGTCATTAAGCGTGGTAACTGAATCCCACTGGACTGCAGCCAGGAGTGATTCAGGCTTTCAGGTTTGTTTTCACAAAATACACAGGCGTTCACGTCCAGATTACACTTCAGTTGTGTGATCAGTTGGGCAGATCTCATATATGACTTGGGGAAGAGAAATTTATTTTCTCTCAATAACTTTGACATCCTCACTCTTTAATTATTTTAGAATAGTTTGTTTTAACTTGGTAGGGATAAATTGATCACCTTGTTTGTGCACCTGCTGTCACAAACGTCAATTCTGAAGCTATAATGGGGAACCAAACTGCAGTTATTCTGTGTATACCTGTTAAGACTTTTGGTTTGATTGG
>NW_005188524.1:0-2022 GCF_000239375.1 Pundamilia nyererei
ACACATATACATACATATATATACATATATACATACACACACACACACACACACACACATATACATACATATATATACATATATACACATACACATACATATATACATACATACACATACATATATACATACATACACATACATATATACATACATACACATACATATATACACACACACACACACACACACACACGCACATATATATATATATATATATACTATGTGAGGAGTAGAAATAATAATCATAATAAAGATAATAATTTAAAAAGTAACATTTTTTGTCTTTGGTCCATTCTCTTGATAGACATTAATAGAGGAATTTTCACACCACGTGTACAGGTTTACACATTCACCTAGAACGTTTCACCTCTCATCCGAGAAGCTTCTTCAGTTTGACCTTAGAACTAAAGAAGCTTCTCGGATGAGAGGTGAAACGTCTTCAAGCAACTTAAAGAAGTCCAGACGCTTTTCTTTGCAAGCTCCTTTGAGTCCACTCACATGTTTAAATTAGTTGCACTGACCTGTATGTGGCAGACGGCAGCAAACCTCATCTCTCTGGAACCACTCCCACAGGCTGCAAGCAGGGGTCCACTGACTCGTTCCAGGGCCGCCAGACTGATGGCGGGCAGGTTGGAGGAGATGCTCAGGAAGAGGCTAAGGGTGGCAGCCATGACAGGGGGGTGGGGGCTTACAAGGAACGAGTCCAGCAGGGACAGGATATCAAAGAGCTCGTCCTCTGACTGGGGCCTGTAGCGCTGAAGAACTCTCAGCACCTCAGACTGACCCCAAATGTCACACTCCTTAAGCCTAGGAGGAAAGACAGACTTTTTTTTTCTAACAGTGTCTTTATTTATTTTGAACATAGCACTGTACACATCCACTAAGCCAGTGGTTCCCAAAATTTTTGCTGGGCCCCCCTTTGTTTTACATGAAAATGTGCCTTTTTTCACGTCACGCTGTGCAACACGTTATTGTTTACGTGAGAGGAATTGCAGAATGGCAGATAGGCAGATTAACAGTATTTTGTCTCTATCTTCAGGTTTTACACGCTTACATATAAACACACAGTTTCTGTCCCTCCATTTAGAAAGGCAGGGGTGTCACGGTGTAATTATTTTACATGTAGTTGTTTATTTCCTGTGTAATAATGTTCAACATTGCTATCAATACATTTTTCAAAAAATGTCTCTCTGTGCAAAATGGGTTTAAAAACATAAACAGCTGTGGGATACGGTTTGTCCGTGATTTGAACCGGGGGAACAAATCGTGGCAGGATGAGCCTGATATTATTTGTATCCCACTGTAACGTTACTGTATAAAGAGCAAACATCTCCAAAATGTCAGGAGTAGTTAGTCATTACAACAAGTGTTTGTGAACTAAAAATCAAGAATGTGGGATACGGTTTGTCCGTGATTTGAAGAGCCCAGCGCTGCTCCAGACGAAGGAAAGACCAATTCTGCAGGGTAGACCTACCTTGGCACTTGTGCAGGTGAAGCCAAAGGGAAGTGTGGAGATCAGGGAAATTATTTTACTGCTATGGTTCATAATCATCATCATTACCATTGCATTAATCATACAGTTTACAGTATTGATATTGTATTCAGATGTTTAAACATATTGGTACCCAATTAGCCTTTATTACAGGTGCAGTTATAACCACGTTAAACTGTTGAGTAAATCAATAATCTTAAATGCTTTTGAATGCTTGTTATAAATCTTAAATGTGTATGTGCTGATTCTGATAAAAGAAGGCCCTAACTCTGAGTACACTCTGTGCCAAAGTAGACAGGAAGCGCAGGCTTTTGCAGAGCGTGCTTGTGAAAGTGAAAGTTACTTTGAGGAGCTGTTTGGATGATGCCATTTGAATAACCAGGTTATTAATTATTGTCTTTTATTCATTTATATCTTTTGATTAAGCTTTTAGTAGAGGTTCTTGATTAAAACATTTATTCAACATATTACAGATATAGTTTCAGTTAGGTTATTATGCACATGAGAATTGGCCTCTCTTCTCATAA
>NW_005188524.1:2080-8027 GCF_000239375.1 Pundamilia nyererei
ACACACACACACACACACACACACACAAACAGTAGGTAGGCTTATGTTCTAGATGAGAGTTCAGATATATTTTCTTGCAACTGCATTTTTGTGTGTGCAGAATTGGTAGTTTGTTCCAGAGCATGGCCCGAGGTTTTGGAGAAGCGAGAGTCAGAAGATTGACAGGAAGCACCTGCCGTGGAGACGAAGACAATGTTCTTTTCAAACTGTGTTAAAAGTCATTGTGGTTTTGATTTGACGTATGCATGTATTGTATCTGATGATGCATGAGGGGGCGTTAACCCTGATGAATCAAAAGCAATCTGAAGTGTCTTTTTGGGCGGAGATCTACAGCTGATGTTTTGCAGTGTACATCTCCCCACGCTGCGTGTGGTCATTAAAATCGATTGTTTGACCAAGCTCTTCTGGACCATGGTTGTTTTTACTCTCCTCCTCAATATTGAACCCTTAACAGAAAATATGCTTCACCATATTTTCTAGTCTTTGGCTTAAAATGAAGTTGGTTTGGAAACATATTCAGCTATGCTTCATCTCCTGCTTTGCGTTTGTGTGGTTGCCCCGTGCTAGCAGTGTCCAAGCCTTGTTTGTTTGTTTTTTTTTCCCCCTTTTCACACCGCGCCCCCCCTGCAATGGCTCTGCGCCCCCCACACTTTGGGAAGGTCTGCACTAAGCGTAACAAAACAAGTAGCGAAACTTACATGAACTACAAACTACACATACTGCCTTTATCCACATAACACCATAAAGGAAAGGGAAAAAAACAAAACAAAAACAGGAAGGAGAGACAGACTGTAATATGTGAGCCACAGCTGCTCAGCTCAAACATAAGTATTACCTTTCAGCCAAAACACATTATCAGTTTGAAACTGATAATGTGATGTGCATTCATTATAGTTTACGAACTCATTTTGCCACTGAGAAATCAGTTTCAAATACAGTTTCTATGTTAGGACAAAATATAATCTTGATGTTAGGTGATGGAATAAAATGTGATTTTATAAGCGTGATTATTTAGGGTCAGTTCCTGGGCAAGTTCTTACATCTCACCAGTGCCAGTAGTGGAAATTTGCTGTCACTGACAAAAATGAATAAAACAAAATAGCCTGGTAGCACATACGGCTGAGGAAAGTCACCTGGACGTTGCCAGTGTTATGCTATGCTACAATAGTTAAACATGCAGGGAAATATATTTATGTGCACATTGCTCTTCCTGTCTATAATGCTGGTCCAACAGGAAGCTATTTGGCTCTGATGATATGATTAGCTATCTGTAGAAGGCTGGATGATAGCCACACACACAGACAGTCCTGCAGATTAAGGCTCTCATTAGACAAAAAATGAATTCAATTTCAGTAAGAAGACAGAATGCCTTTTTTCCCCATTAACTGAGTAGCAGATGAAGAGAAGAATGTAAAAACATTAGAAACAAATTAATGGCTTTCTTCAACCCTCTCCTTCTTTACCCCCCCCCCCTCTTTTTTTAACTTCTTCCTGTGATGGGATTAGTTTTCTTCTGGTGAAATTTCACAGTTTTCTAGATGTGTCACCATCCACCACTTCAGCTACCTACTTTGCCTAAAGGTAAAACAGTAGGGCACGCCCCTAAAAAATTCACATTGAAATTAATCAAAGACCTAATGCAGTTCGGCACTAACAGTAAAATAAACTGCATACCAGAGCATCCTTATTTTGACAGATTTCATGTATCCACATTTCATCTGATGTTTTAACTGTGGACCAACCTGTTGAGCAGGTGGTGGGTAATGGGTTTGTTAATAGCGATACCACCCTCCTCCTTCAGGATCTCCTCCAAAGCTCGGAGGCAATTCACCATCACCACGGGGTCCGGATCCCTCAGGAGGCTGTAAAGTTCATTCACCACTGCTGCATCTGGAAAGAATCACAAACAAGAGGTTTCTGTACATGACGCTGATGTATCAGCAAGTGAAACACACCTGCTGATACATCAATAGTGATGGGATTAACTTTCTTCTTTCTTGCAAGAGAAGAAGAGAACTGTGTTAACGGGATAAAAAAAATCCCCACCTATCTCAGAGCTAGGTTGGAGGTTGTGCAATTTGGCCCAGCCGAGTACAGCCACACGTCGTACGCAGGCTGCTCTGTCTCTCAGTCCTGCTGTTAGAGGCTGCTCCACATACTCCACCAGGCTGGGTAACCTGGCACACAGACACATTCAAAACCAGTCATGAGTGGATGTGGCAGCTTACACTGAGGTCCCTGTGTACAACAGCTCACCTGAGGTTGGTCATGTTCCTGAGGGCTAGACTGCGGACCATTGGGTTTGGATCCTGGCAGTCCTTCCTCAGAGTGTTGATGACCAGCAGGGACAACTCCGGGTTTAAAGTGGCGTAGGAACACAGGAAGACATAAACCAATTTCTTCTGGACTACATCTACTGTGGCACAGGCTTTCACCATCTCACTGAACAGGCCAGACACATCTACCCCTTGTGACATGGTCCTGAAATGGAAGGGGGAGTAGAAGGGGGCCAGATAAACAAGAAGAAAGACAAAAGCGGGAATGAATAAGGAGGGGACAGTCAGAGTTGAAATAGAGAAAGAAAGATTAAAGGAAAATGAAAAATGGGGAAAGAGAACAAAGAAAGAGACACATGGAACAAGAGGAAATGATAGGACACAGGAAAACCTTTTAACATCACATTTAACAAACATTTCATTAACATATTCTTCTTACTAACACAACTTTGTCAGTGCCCAGATATTTCAAAAACATGTGAGTGCAGAGAAGAATATTTCTGCAGGCTTCTTGAAAGAGATCCAAAGCTCTCCTTTGGAAGCTGGTTGTCTTTTGTTCTGCTCTATATCAAGATGATCCCCCACTGCTTCAATAATATTCACGTCTGGGCTCTAGGGAAGCAAGTGCTTCATTGTGTGTTTTTCTCTATAGGTTTGTTTTTACTGCATTGGTACTCTGTTTGGAATCATTGCCGTACTGACAAACAAATCCACTGACAATCAGATGCTTTCCAGATGGTATTGCACGGTAGATTAAATCTGACAGTACTTTTCTGTCTTCATAATTCCATCAGTTCTGGCATGCTCCCCAACACACTGGCTGAAATGCAACCCCAAACCATGACAGAGCCTCCACCATGTTTTCAGATACCATTCAACTGCGGTAGACAGTATTTCTTAAGCCTGCCACTTCTGCTTTTGTCCTCGGTTTCTTTAGGGACAGCCTGCACGCCACTTTGAGATAGTTTTAGGCTAATAGTTTTAACCTCATTAGAGCAAAAATACAATTTCATGTCTTTCAAACACTGTTGCCAAAGGGGTCATATGATTGTTGGGTTTTTCTCTGTATCTATGAAGCGCCTTGAGGCGACTTATGTTGTGATTTGGCGCTATATAAATAAAATTGAATTACTGTTACTGTTACTGTTGGCATTTCTGTAAATTTAACAAACAAATTGGAACAAATTATGTATTTTTGCAACAGGCTGCTAGTAAAAAAAGAGCCTAAAGAATACAAAGAATACAAAGCACAAACTAGGCCTTTGCTACTAAGTTGTCTGTTATGTGCAGACACAATGATTCATCCCTTCAGTTAGGCATCTTTTTATGCTTTAATGCTTCCTTCATAAGTTAGTGATAAGAAATATATATAATATAAAACAAACAACAAACAACCCTCTGAAAACAGTGAGGTACACGGACTGGACTGGAAATGAGTAAAGAGGAAGTTGAGGTCTAAAAAAACACGTCAGAAAGCCTTGTGAAATATTGTTTAAAAAACATACAAGAAAGTCTGGGTGCCTGAAAGCAAAATATAAAGAAATGAGGGGTGGCTCGAGCCTTTGCACAGTACTGTATATCTTCATATATTGACCTAATTTTCTTTTTAATGTTGCCCAGTGTTTAAGATCAACATTCATTATTGGAACAGAATAAGTCCACTTTAAACCTTCAGCTTACGTCTTTCCTTGAAATGATCTACTGCTTCGTAGTGAAAACAGGATGATAAACCCCCAGTCAGCAGTGATGTTAGTGCTATGTCACTAGTCCTAGTTGGTCTTAAGCCATTGAAACAAAGGGGAGTATTAGTCAAAACAACAGAGTGTTACTACTGAGGGGTACGATTGGTACCTAGGGGTTGTATAATGCTTATATGTTCACTTTCCTTTCCAATATTATTTATATAAAATGCGAATGGAACTTTGGGGTCTTAATAATGAAGCCAATGTAAAAAAAGAGCCCTGTTTTCCTGGGTCCATCTCCTCACAGCCTTCCATTTTGATGTTTCTCGTGTATTTTTCATGATCCTTAAATTGTATTTGAATTACTAGAATCCATACTTTTAGTATAGTTTTATGTATTTGTTTAATGTTGCCTAACTTTCCAGATTGTTTATGATATGTAGTCTACACCAGTGTTTCACAAAGTGATTACAGTTTAACGCATCTGTTAACACAAGGGATGTTGAATTAAGTAGCTTGCTGTTTTTTTCTGTTGTTTCAACACTTCAGCTCTCTTTCCGTCAAAGACACAGCAAAGAGCGAGACTTTACAAAAGACACAAAAATTAATCATAGTGAATCGAGCCACATGTGGGACTGTTCAATTGGGTGTAAAATGAATTTCATCAATCTGAGCTTCCACAATAAATAAGCAAAATGTTAACAACGCTGACAACAATTTACAACCATTTTCACTGCGATTATCTCATTTTCTTCTTATTCACAGTTAGATGCTTATGACTCGTTGTCAGCAGTTGGAAGAATGTACTGAGACAAGTGTGCAGGGACTGTATCTCAATTTGTTAAACATCATTACTGAGAATGTTTGTTCACATAGTTTCTTCTGAGCATTTCTCCTTATGTGTGGGAAGTTTCAACTGGGCTGCCTTGTGGACAACAAACACTCTTAAAATCCTCATCATGAAATGACTAAGTGTTTTTTGCAATTTTGTGAGAATATCGACAAAGCTCCTGGTTGTGTACAGCTTGGTAAAAAGTCCTTGCTGCTTTTGCAGATGTCTGTTCTTGTTCTGCATCAGTCAAGTTCTTATAGTTCTCTGCATGTGTAGGCTCATAATGTCGATTTAAACCATCATCCTTAACCATAACCATAGCAACCTGCTCTCCATCAGCTAAGCACACAGCATTACCTCTGATTTTAATAAATAACTTCTGAATAGAATACTGAATAGAAGTCAATGTCTAATAAAAGACTGCCAAACTCGTATTTCTCATAAACATGGAATCCAGCACATTTACAATGAAGCTGATTTCCTTGTGCACACATATCTACGTAAATCTACAACAATAGCAGTCATCTACAAAACCAACAAAGCTGTATTGTAATTTCCCACAAAAATGATGTCATTCTTTCATATTTCCAGTTAGCTGCTAGCTAACACCTGCTTTTTCCAGTGACAATTAACTTAAATTGCATGGGGGATGGGTTGGGGTGGTAAGCAGGTTCCCAAAAGCAAATGTGTGCCCGGTGTTCCAGATCTACTGGCGTTTAGATCAACTGGCGTTGGTCGAACAGATGTGTGGCAGTCTTGCGTTTCAGGAGCTGCTACCGACAAACCAGCAAAAAAACGCCAAATGTGTCATCTGTGACACTTGTGAGGTTATCTCAAACACACTCTGTCAGTCTTGATGCTGTTGAACAACAAAATGTTTAAAAATGTGGCGAGTTTACCTGGCGATATCCTCATGCGCGACGCAATCGCGAAAACAGCAAACAATTAACACCACGCCGATGTTGTTCACGGGACAGCAAGAGTAAACGATCGGGAGACTCTTGTCGTCGTTATCGTTCCCCTCGCATGGTTTATTTCTCCGAATTCAGCGTTTTTGCTTCATAACTACAGCGTGCAGTTTACTTTGTGCACTAACATGGAGTCGAGTCAACCAGCGCCACCTCTGGCCAAGTGCCACAGCCTACAGCCAGATCAAC
>NW_005188524.1:10474-20113 GCF_000239375.1 Pundamilia nyererei
GCCACACATCTGTTCGACCAACGCCAGTTGATCTAAACGCCAGTAGATCTAAACGCCAGTAGATCTAAACGCCAGTAGATCTGGAACACCGGCCCCGTTTGACAGATGAATGCGACCTTGCAGGCAAACCGCAGCGCCTGGTGGCTGAGCAGAGGGATGAGATGAGTACCTGATCACTTTGAGGATGGTGTTCCTGTACCGCAGCGGGTCTGACTGGACGTTGGGGTTGGACAGAGCTCTCCTCAGCTCCCTCACCGTCTCCTCCCCGCCCAGATAAGGCATGGTAGCTAAGAGACACAAAAAACATCATTCTGCTTGTCAGTAACAAGCAGGTCCAACTGCACCTCTGGCTGTTGTTTTGATAACGCAGCCGGTGACCCAGCGTTCAGCCGGTGAGATAAAACGCAAAGCTTTTATATGACCCAGTAACACACGAACTTGTTCATTTTAAAAGCGTTACCGTTTAGCACTTTGAAGGACGAAGTTCATCCGTAACAACACACAAAAATGACTAGAATAATTACTCCCTCTACACATCCGCATTTCTTCTTCAGTGTTGTTTTTCTCGTTTTAATCCCACGCTGCTCTCTGCTGGCTGGCGTGAGTATAGCACGACAAAGGTAATACTCTCCCCTATCTGATACTTTGTTTATATTTCGGTGGAAAATGTTGCTTTACTCCATTTACTCCATCTGACAGTGGTTGTTAATCGTGTGCAGACCGACATAGGGTACAGTCTTATAGATTTAACTGCCTAGAGCAGAGCTGGATTAAACCACTGCAGGCACCTAAGAAACTGTTGCGTTTCAGTGACCCTTGTTACATTCTTTCTATAAGCATAGTATTGTTTAAAACAGAAAAGTAAATGCACACAGCAAAAAAGATCAAATTTGTAGATCCACAAACCAACTATTAAACTAAATTATCTATATTTCATCCCTGGATGTCTGGGACCATACAGTCCTTTTCTACTCTTGGCTGATAATCAGACTTTGTATAGCATAAGAATAAACTCAAATAATTATGACAAGACTGCTATAATCAAAAGAAAATATTTTTTTTAAATCATGCACATGAATGTTGGTCCAGATGCAAATGTGGAAAGTCAGAAGCTAGGAGAGTAGCAGCAAGAGCACAGTTCCTTTAGTTTTAGTTTTCCTATTGAAACTGATATATCCCATGATGCTGATGCTCAAAGTTGGTTATGGAAAAAATGGGGAAAACAATATGATTTTCACTCAATATTGTTACATTTTGCTTTAAATTGATTTGGTTGAAATTACAGAAAACTTGTAATGCGTCTCTTCTGTCCAGAACATTTCATCTGGTTTTATCCTGCACTGATGTTTATGCAGGAAATGGTGGCACAAATAAGGTGATTTAAAAATAACCAAAATTCAACCTACTCCTGTGAACTTATTCTTGTGTTGTCCAGGGAGGGACTCACTGATTTCCATGGAAATCCCTCAGACAGCATCAGGTTTACATGCAAACATGCATGGATCAGCTATCTGTATACAGATCACTTTGGTAACCCAGTGTAAATCAGGCCGTATGCCGCTATAACTTTCTACGCATGCAGCCATTTGAAGATGACAAAATCCAGAATTTAACTGAAAAACTGTTAGCAGTGCATTTGCATATATTCATCCACCCAGTAGATCAATACTACTCTATTTACTCCAGGTAGGTAGGTAGGTAGGTCTCAGTGGATGGGTTTTTTTTTGTCTTCCAGAACAAGATCATGTTAAATGAGGCACATGCGTAGTGATGGATGTGTGTCAGTGCCACAAAGTAAAATGGGTCAACGGTCTCAATGTCAAAATGCTGGAGTAGCTATTAATCTAGAAATGAATATGATGTGAGATTAACATTTGTGAATTTGGACGTTGTCTGAATGTCCAAGTCAACACCAGTGATGGAGGAGCTGTCTGAGCAGCTTAATATTACAAGTATAATAGCAAGCAGGATGACTGATACTAACAACACGGTAGTACAGTCCTGACACGACTGGTGTATGCTTGTATTAAACATGACCAAAGGTTCAAATAATGAACTCATTGTATGTACTAATCCCTGTGAGGCAAAAGATCAGGCTTCAGACTGCTCCAAACCCCTTCAATGTTATTCTTAGCACTTTTCAGTGAAGGTTTCTTGGTGTAAAAATAAAAACGTGCCTTCACACTACAGTTGCATAAGACCCAAACAGCACTTTGGTCTAAATTGATGATGGGTTTATTTGATTGTGAAAAGCAAGAAATCTACAAACAGACAGCACTAGACCTCCAGCACTGAAAGTCCAATCCCTGATCCAGAGACAAACATCCACTCTGCCCGGCCCTGCTGGTTGGGGTTTGAAAGGCAGAGCTTCATTAACAAGGAAGGGCGGACTTTGTGCTTGGGCGGTCAGGCGACTGCTGACCCAGGTGGACAATCTGAACACGGCCCAACAGGTCCCAAAGGAAGCTGCTCAAACCTTCCTCTGGATGGCGTGGGCAGAGCCAGGTTCTAGGAGTGATACATCATTTCTTTTCCACAGTAAACCGTCACCAAATTAACACATTTAATGTTAGCCATACATCCTAAAATAAATCACCCTAATCCAACCATAACACACACACACACACACACACACACACACACACACACACACACACACACACACACACACACACACACCTCATTATTTGCTACTTTGGGCAAGTATGATTCAGTATTTTTCTTTTTTATAGAACTGAAACTCATTTTCCAGAAGCTGTTTATGATTTTGATAAATCATATAAAACAAGTTTTCTATATGAAAGGCAACAGGGAAAAATAATGCTGAGAGAGGCAGTACATTGTGCCCTGAAGTTACAACATGAAACATGAGAAGTACACCATGTTTTAGCAGCTCCTTCTAAAGCTGGACATGTATGCAGCCTGTGGTCCATTTCCTGTCTCAGTGGATCACATGACACTGGGTTTTGGTCTGTGCACTGTCAACTTTTTGACAGAAAAGGTAGATGGGATGAACAACAATTAATACACACATAGACACACTTATTCTCTCTTGCACACACACACACACCAGAACAGTGTCAGAGGGTGACAGTGTCTATGACACACTGGGGCTTGGGTCAGGGCTGGTGGAGCTGTTTTCCTGATTTGCTGCCTGGCTTCCTCGGGGTGGAACCTCGATAATGCGGGGTTTGTCAATGATGCGAGCATGGCGGTCGCCTTTCTCCACAATACCAATAATCCACGCTCCGCCCACCGCCCCCTGACCCCCTGCTCCGGAGCTGAGGTTTTTCATCTCTGAGCAGAACTTGGCTGCCTGCTCTCTGGGCAGACACACCAGCAGCCCACCTGGAGAAGAGGGGGAAGAAGGGATGTGAGTTTCTAGCTTTAAATACTGCATTTATTCAAATTTAACCACATGTTTAATGTCACTGGTTGTACCGGATGTCTCAGCTGAAGTGCCCTGAAGCAGGTTAAACAGGTTTCCGCAGGCTTTACTGATGGCAGCCATCTTGGCTATGATTGGAAGGTTATGGATAACAAAGGCCACCTCGTTTTGCTGCTGTCTTGCCAGGTTGTTGGCGTGACCCAACAAGCCGAAACCAGTCACGTCTGTGGCAGCGTGGGCCTGGTACTTGTGCATTAGACCCGCCGCTGGAGGCAAAATGTGAATGAGCCAGAGTAGAACCACAAGAAAGAAAAGGGAAAATAAATTAATCAATAGCAGCTGATATAAAGTCTGCTAACTGTAATTGAAACATTATTTAGTTAAATAGTTAACTAATAATACATTTGCATGACCACTAACGACTCAAGATCTTAATCAAAGTAGTGTACCTGTGCGGTTAAGGGTTGCCATGGAAAACATAGCTTCCTGATAGGCCTCTATAACTTCCTCTTTGGTGACAACCAGCTTGATCTTGTTCCACTTTTCAGGCTGGTAAAACAAAAACAACAACAAGATAATTAATCTTCAAAGCAGTGCTTTTATACATTTCTACATGCACAATGACCCACACATGGCAGCTGTGAACCTTTGCAGGAAGGAGAACTGTTAGCAAACAAAACATTTTTTTGTTACACGGACACAAACCCTGTCAGCAGTCTTGGGCGTTTCATCAAAGAACTGGAGCAATTTTAGCTCATGTGACCAGGAAGTAACCAATACATATTGTCTTTCTTGTAAACATTTTTCCAAATGTGTCAGCATGCAATTCTCACCAGATATTGTCAACCAAGTGCCAATTAATATCATGGTGTGGGGCTGTTTTCAGCTAGCCAACAAAGCTACCACACTACAAATAACACTGAAGGAAGGATGAAAGGAAAAATGTACTGAGACATTCATGATAAAAGTCTGCTGCCATCTACCAGGAGGATGAGGATGAAACGAGGGTGATGTTTCAGCAAGACAATGATCCCAACCACACAGCTAAGGAAACTCTCAATTGGTTTCCTGTGGCAACATTACACTTAATATTTCTGTGAACACAGTTGAATGGCTAACCTGATCGATCCACAGATAAGCGTTTACAGCCACCCGAGTGCCCAGAGGTTTGGTCAGCACCAAAACGTCACCTGGTACAGCCCCATCAGGCCTGGAAAATAAAACAAAACGTAAACATAAAACATGCAAATCTTTGCATTTTGTGAGTCACAACCTTTCATAATGCGTTATTCATAAAAGGTCTTTGTTTCTTTGTCTTCACAGGCATCTCTGCTAATGAGGCACTGGCAGAACTTTTATTGTTCAATAGAATTTTATTGCCGATGAGCAATAAAAGTTAGTCATACCCAGAATATTGTAGCTGTAAGAGATAAGAATGCAGAGCGTCTCACAACACAGAGTTGTGTGGTCCCCCATGTTTCACAGCTGCTCAAACACAACCAGTATTTGAGTGAACACCCTCACTCTTGTTATGAAAGCTTAGCTGGATGTGGCCCTTCCTCCCCAGGCATCCTGGCTAGTTCAGTTATGCAGGTCTTGTCCTGCTGTGAGGCAGACTCCAACTCCACCTACTTGGACTGCAGTAGTCCTTGTTTTACACTGAAGTACCACTGAGTTGAAGGCCACTCTATCTAGAACTAAGTAGAGACCTGGCTTAGCTATGTCAGGAGTTGAACTAAATGTAGATATAAGACTCTCAAGAAAAGCCTGATATTGATAAGTTTGTCACGAATAAGTTTAAAAATAACAAATTTGTTGTATTCCCAGTCATTATTGGTATTATTTGATAATTACATTAAGAACGCATGTGCACCTCCATTTGTCGTGCACATGCATCATCCCTGCCAAGAAGAAAATGTAAATCTGTGGCCACAGTTGAACACAAAATGTTAAAGTATTATTACAATTCAATGTACAGTGGGGCAAAAAAGTATTTAGTCAGCCACCAATTGTGCAAGTTCCCCCACCTAAAATGATGACAGAGGTCAGTAATTTGCACCAGAGGTACACTTCAACTGTGAGAGACAGAATGTGAAAAAAAAATCCATGAATCCACATGGTAGGATTTGTAAAGAATTTATTCGTAAATTAGGGTGGAAAATAAGTATTTGGTCAATAACAAAAATACAACTCAATACTTTGTAACATAACCTTTGTCGGCAATAACAGAGGTCAAACGTTTACTATAGCTCTTTACCAGGTTTGCACACACAGTAGCTGGTATTTTGGCCCATTCCTCCATGCAGATCTTCTCGAGAGCAGTGATGTTTTGGGGCTGTCGCCGAGCAACACGGACTTTCAACTCCCGCCACAGATTTTCTATGGGGTTGAGGTCTGGAGACTGGCTAGGCCACTCCAGGACTTTCAAATGCTTCTTACGGAGCCACTCCTTTGTTGCCCGGGCGGTGTGTTTTGGATCATTGTCATGTTGGAAGACCCAGCCTCGTTTCATCTTTAAAGTTCTCACTGATGGAAGGAGGTTTTGGCTCAAAATCTCACGATACATAGCCCCATTCATTCTGTCCTTAACACGGATCAGTCGTCCTGTCCCCTTGGCAGAAAAACAGCCCCATAGCATGATGTTTCCACCCCCATGCTTCACAGTAGGTATGGTGTTCTTGCGATGCAACTCAGTATTCTTCTTCCTCCAAACACGACGAGTTGAGTTTATACCAAAAAGTTCTACTTTGGTTTCATCTGACCACATGACATTCTCCCAATCCTCTGCTGTATCATCCATGTGCTCTCTGGCAAACTTCAGACGGGCCTGGACATGTACTGGCTTCAGCAGCGGAACACGTCTGGCACTGCGGGATTTGAGTCCCTGCCGTTGTAGTGTGTTACTGATGGTGACCTTTGTTACTTTGGTCCCAGCTCTCTGCAGGTCATTCACCAGTTCCCCCCGTGTGGTTCTGGGATCTTTGCTCACCGTTCTCATGATCATTTTGACCCCACGGGATGAGATCTTGCGTGGAGCCCCAGATCGAGGGAGATTATCAGTGGTCTTGTATGTCTTCCATTTTCTGATGATTGCTCCCACAGTTGATTTTTTCACACCAAGCTGCTTGCCTATTGTAGATTCACTCTTCCCAGTCTGGTGCAGGTCTACAATACTTTTCCTGGTGTCCTTCGAAAGCTCTTTGGTCTTGGCCATGGCGGAGTTTGGAGTCTGACTGTTTGAGGCTGTGGACAGGTGTCTTTTATACAGATGATGAGTTCAAACAGGTGCCATTCATACAGGTAATGAGTGGGGGACAGAAGAGCTTCTTACAGAAGACGTTACAGGTCTGTGAGAGCCAGAGATTTTCCTTGTTTGAGGTGACCAAATACTTATTTTCCACCCTGATTTACGAATAAATTCTTTACAAATCCTACCATGTGAATTCATGGATTTTTTTTTCACATTCTGTCTCTCACAGTTGAAGTGTACCTCTGGTGCAAATTACTGACCTCTGTCATCATTTTAAGTGGGGGAACTTGCACAATCGGTGGCTGACTAAATACTTTTTTGCCCCACTGTAGTTTCAGGGGTTCTGGAGGTTTGTTAACAGTGTTAATTATGACCCTGATTTCCTTGTTACAGAGGTAGGATTGCATTAACAGTTGGGAAAAGGGAAGATCAGGTCCAAAAGGACATAAAGAGGTCTGTAAAAATGTAATAAATATGAGGTGAAATTCTAATTGACCAACTAAAATAAACATTAACAGTGATGTAATACCAACCAATCTGCATCACTGATATCAAAACCGGTGCTTTTAAAACTGGAATTCAATTAAGGAGAACTGCACCACTGACAGACTGGGGTGATCTAACTATAGTAAAGTAAAGCTCTTTCAGGTACTCACATAATGAACTCATTAGGCTGGCAGACGACCGATGCTACTCCTCCCACAATGATCCAGGGATTTATCACAGTCTGTCCACCTGTCACTGAAGTTCCTCCCTCTTCTGCTGCGTCACGAAAGCCTCGAATCATCAGCGGCATCACGCACTCACGGTCCTGTTTCACACATGCATAAACACATGACCATAAACTATCAACGAAGCGCTTATGCTAGCTTTAATCAATGTTCATTTGTTTATGAAAATTACAAGGACACAAATCTGTTGACAGCCCCCACTTCATAATCACATCAGAGACTGACTCAACACAGCACACAAAATCCTACCTTTTCATTCATCTTCTGGCTGACACTCAGTAGCATCAGCATGTTGTCACACTCTGTGATGCCCATGGCATAGAGGTCGCTGAGGACATTAGCGCATGCTATCCTGCCCTGTAAGACAAATGGAGAGAGAGTAACAGTCATGTGACTGTTAGCTTTACAAAGCTCCCATAGATAGGTGGCACTCAAAGACAGAAATCCTCACCAAAAACTGCCAATGGCATAACTAATGAACAGAAGGAGCTGGAAGCTTTATCACAGTATCACAGTCTAATTGCCTGCGATGTGTTTTTTTTTTTTTTTTTTAAATCTTGATATTATAGTCTGCAGTACTGTTTTGGACAAAATAAGTAATAATTTAATATGTGCATTTGAGGTTTTGGTTTTATGGGCTAAAATCTCCTATTATACTGCTATAATACTATAAAAAAGATAAAAAAAAGATGTCACTTTAAACAAAGATGCCTAATTATCAGCAAGTTATCCTGTTACGTTGTTTGCATAGCTTTCCCTCCTTGCCCATGTACTGTGTAGTAATGCTTAGTGGCGGGAAATGCATGCTAGTAAACTCACCATCATGTATGGATCTTCCACCAGAGGGTAAAAGAAATCTGTGGTCTGGACAAGTGACAGTCCTCCATGTCTCAGAGGAATGACAGCGGAGTCCATCCCTATGCCTGTAAACACACCACAAGGATGAGGACAAGACAAGCAAACAAAAGTTGACTTATTTTGTGTTACTACTACTTTTTATTTTTGGTAGTCCGTATTTAACTGCAGTTAAACAAATTTAGTAGTCTAGTTATTACGGGACTGTTACACGGAATTGCCTGACACTGTCTGAACTTTACATGAATTTGTTTTAATCTTTGGGGGTTACTCAGTGTAACTTTGTATATTGCTGTTACACGGAGTTAGAAAGTGTGCAAGTCAGTTACAACAGGAACATTGGACTATCTTCACGAACTTCGCACTCAGAGCATCCGAGACATTTTGCTGACTCATACTTACCGTGTGGTAATTTGATAACTCGCAAAACACGTGTCCTATACCTGCCTGGTTAGTTAACTATTACATGTATTAATTATTAATTATTTAGCCAAGCTAAAGCACTATTCAAGCTAAAGCTAAGCACTATATGGGCAGCTTTAGCTATCAATATAGTGTGTGTGTGTGTGTGTGTGTGTGTGTGTGTGTGTATTTGAATCTTAAAGTGTTTTCCGCCCATTGCTTTCTGTCAAATAAGCTGCCATTAGTAAACACAAGCTAGCTAGGTTAGCAACAGTTGCATTAGCTAACTGACGTTAACTTGGGTTTTAGAGTATAATGGCTAGCTCTACTAACTTCGAATTTGTCCTTTACCTAGTCGTGGGCCAGGTAGCTGTTGGCCGAACTCCGAAGCTTGGTCTCCGGCCTTCCCTGTCCCGTCGGCCCGGTCCGGCTCCAGTCCCGCCAGGAGTTTGAGCAGAGCCTCCTGCGGGACTTTGCAGCCTCATCCCTTCAGTTCCGAAAAGCTTGTAAGGCGGAACCCGCGCTCCAGTCCGTGCTCCTCGGGTTTGAACGGTTTGTATCCTGGGGGAAAACATCCCTCAGTGCCCACAGCCTCCACTGTGGGAGGCGGGGAAGTTGAGCCTGACATGCTCGTGGCCCTCTTCTCCCACACAATACCAGCTGCGTAGTATAACACCGGTGAACACAGGCGCACGGATGAATGGAGCGTGTGGCTAGCGAGTGTGGTACGTGAAACGGAAGACCTTGGAAAAGTTAAACGGCATAAATGGAACTTCCTGGTGTTATTTTCACCATAAAATCGTTTGCGATTCAGCAGGTCTAACAGCATTCAAAATGTTTTTAAAAATTCCAAATACTACATTTGTTGCATAACTTGGGGATTTGATTTATTGTTACCACTATACCAGAAAAAAATAAGGGGGGGGGGGGTGGGGCAACAAATTGAATGAGCTCTAGAGAAAACGCTTTATTTTGTAGGTGATGACTCTACTTCCGGCTTCTCCCTGTGTTTC
>NW_005188525.1:0-20077 GCF_000239375.1 Pundamilia nyererei
AAATCCTTATTATTTTTAGAGGAGACACAAAAAAATAGCTCCAGAAGAAATAGACCTAGTATCTGGGTCAGAAGGAACAGAAAGAGTGTCTGTTTCACCCACCACAGCCGACTGTTTTGTCATCCTGAAGTCCGACTGTGGGGTGCCGCGCCGGTGACGCGAACGTCGCTTCCTCCCTGCCGACTGCTCCGGCGGGCCGGGCAAAACCTTTGCCGGCGGGCCGGGCAAAACCTTTGCCGGCGGGCTGGGTTGGGAAGCGGTAGCAGCTGGAGGGTGGAGGTGAAGTTCGTGGAGAATGTAGTTTTGTACCAGAGGGTGTAGTGAGTCCAATAGCCAGGGATAATCCGTGAGCAGCTGTTGCAGTCTGGCTTCCAGAACGTGGAGGAATGCTTCTCCCTCATGCTCTAACCACAGGTTGATTATTTGTGAAGCGGAGTTCGTGATGAGGTCCCGAAGCTCCGTGGGTGGGGTGAATGCCGCTGGATCCATATCTGGCTGGTCCGTACTGTCACGGCGGGTGAGGAGAGCCGTGTAGAAGAGGAAAAGGAGGATCCAAGTGCAGGCAGTCGTGAAGATGTAAAGGTGGTTTATTGAACATGAAAGTAAATACAAACGGCAAATGGAGCTGGAACTAAACTATACTGGGATCAACTAAACTATACTGGGATCAACTAAACTACAGAGCACAAACCTTAACGAGAACGACCAGAAGAGACTAACGGCGGACAGCAGGGAGAACACGCAGATGAGGCAGGGTGGAATACACAGACGGAACAGCAACTACAATGACGGAGGACATGGCTTAAATACACCCAGAGAAACACAGGGGAATTACACACAGGTGGTGGACACAGCTGGGAATGATCAACAAGACGAGACAGAGGTAAAACTGAACACACTCACATGAGACCCAGACCTTCACAATAAAACAGGAAATGAGAACACCACACCAAAACGCAGACCTGACACTGAGAGACAGACAGAATGACACATGGAACCTGAACTAAACTAAACGTGAGATACAACCGAGAACAAATCCTTAAACATGAAACTCAAATAATAAACATCATAATCATCATCAACACAACAAGAGAACAAGAAAACAATCCCTGATGCAAACTAAAACCAAAACATAATAACCTCAAACATGGAATAACAAAAACATGAAACTCCACATACTGGGTCCAACGGACCCAGACCCGTGACAAGTATACTCTGCACTGGTTGTTTGCTCTGCACAGTCACTTCTATTTATGCTCACCATTAAGACGTAAATAGCAGCTGCATTATTTTCCTGAACAACAGTTTTCTCTGCTTAGACAATAGCACCACATCAGCGCTGATACAGAAAGCAAAGTCATTGTCAAGTATTTTTCAATAAAGTCTCATGTTATCAAAATGTTTCCACTCCCTCTGTAGAATTTATGAAACTCTGACCTTCTGATATATCACTAGAATTGCAGAATAAACTAACATGGCTGTACACTTGACTGTCAAAACCTAGCTGTGGCGGCAGCAGTGCAATGTACCAGGTTACAGAAGCTGAGGCTACGTCCACACTAATGCGTTTTTGTTTGAAAACGCATCATTTTCTCTCCGTTTTGGCCTCTCGTCCACACTGAGATGGCATTTTCCCCAAGGAAAAATGCCATCTTTTTGAAAACGCTCTCGAAAACGCATACATTTCAAAATGGAGCTGTCCCATCGCAGTGTGGACACTTGAAAACGCAGACTTGACGGATGTTGGTCATATGATGCATGTTGTTGGATTAGTTGAAGGGCTTAAAGCATCAAGGGAGGGTTAATGAGGAATATGAGTGAGGTTTGTAGGCGGCTGCTGGTGGCTGCAAGCACATCATCTCTCAGATCTCCAGCTAAGCACGTTTCCAGGGAGGGAGCAGGGGAAAGAGGGCAGTCTGGCCGCGCGCTAATTATCCCACTGCAAGCGAGCTAGTTGGAACACAAGTGCACAGTCAGCAGGCACTAATTAGGCTTTCTCTTATGTGGATGTGACATTATTTTTGGAGCACACAGCCTAAAAGCAAAGATGTTTACACCTTGCTTATCTCACCCACCTCCTAGACCTCTTCTGGAGGACACCAAAGTGTTTCCCAGCCAGCCAAAAGTAATGATCTCATGGCTGGCTTGTATGTTCTGGGTTTGCCCTGGCGTCTTCTTCTAGTTTGGCATGCCCAAAATACCTCAGCTAGGAAGCACCTTGTAGGTGTCCTTGTTACATTCTTGAACCACCTCAACTGGTTCCTTTCATGATGGGGGAGTAGCAACTCTACCTTGTGCCCTTGCTGAATGACTGAGCTCCTCAATCTATCTTGAATGCTTCTGCAGTGGTCCTATGGACAGACTACGCTTTTTCTGCTGATAAAGACCTCCCCCCAAACTACACCAAAGTGATGAGTTAGATGACAAAAATAAAATGTCCTTTTTTCCACTATCTACAATGAAAAGTATAAAATATGAGAAATATGAGAAAATAAACTACAAAGTTGCTTTTATTAAAGTAAAGAAAATCACAAAGTTACATGAGAAATTTAACAAGGTAAATCAAACCTGCAACTCAACGGGGGGAAAAAAACAAACAAAAAAAAAACATACTGCAAGGGAGGACACAACTTTGAGGGATAACATGACAAAGAACAAATGGAGAAAATACATACCCACCAGGGAAAACAGCTGGATGGAATTAGACTAATGAGACAGGGGCAAACAAAACTAAACACAGCACAAGACACAAGGGACTATCAAAATAAAATAGGAAGTAATACACTGAGACCCAGGACTAAGACATGAACTTAAGGGGAAATAAACAAACATGGAGACATGACTGACTGGGGTGACAGAAAGGGAACACAAAAACAATGATAACTGAAGAAAACATAACCAAATGAGGAAGAGAGACTAGAAACAAAGGAAATATAACATGATGAAAAAAGAAACTAGAATCATGAACCAGAAATATAGATACTACGCTATCTATAAATATAAAACATAAACAGAAGACTGTAGAGCTCAAACACAAAACGCATCTTTACCTAGAATGCACCTAAAGACCTATAGATTAGGAGAGCAAAACTATAATACAAAGATAATAAAAAATGAGTCAAACCCAAAAATCTTTTTTTTAAAAAACCATAGCACTTGGACTGATGGAAAGGAGAGTTTCTTTGGTCCAGCCCACTTAACATCAAAGTGGTTTGTATGTAGCCCACAACGTAAAAATGAATTTGACGCCCCTGGTCTACATATTGTAGCTGTTTGCTGTAAATAAGGGCAATGTCACAAACAACTGTTCTGTGGCACACTCTCCTTGTGCTGTGGCTGGTCCTTCACTCACCCATAGAGAAAACTGAAACTATAACGCCTGAAACCAGGTGTTAAACAAATGAAAATTGTCTTCTGTAACCACCACATCACTTTCATGCTTTTATATTTTTTGGGGCTTCTAAAATTTGTGGTGAACTCTGCTGTCACTGCCTTACCATGATCCACTTTTCAAACAGTCAGCCAGTTAGTCACACCTATCCATAGTGTTTTTGGAAGACTGCACGAGAGTTGTTTGCGTATGTTGAAAACCCCTCTCCATAGGTTTGGCATAGGCAAAAAGGTACGCAAATGGACACATTCACTGTATCGTAAATTAAACATAAAAGAAAGTTCAGACACACTCCAGGCAAAGCTTATTTGAAAATCAAAGAATAGGGTCATCAAATGCTGAGGCACATATTGCACAGAAGTCGGCAACTTTCTGCATAGTAATCACTATAGACCTTCATGTGACTTTCAGATTAGCTCATGAACAGTGCATAGAAAGCTTCATTTAATTGGTTTCTTTGGCCAATCAGCTGCATCCAAGCCTTACATCACCAAGCGTAATGCAGAACATTGGATGCATCACACCACCACTTCACTCTAGGGAAATGGAAACAATATCAAAAGTGACCCACCGTTGACAATTTGGGCTTCTCCATCTAGTAATCTGGTGGGTGAGTCTGGGTTTGGCAGTTGGCAGGAGAATGGTACTTGTCTGACAGCACTGTGCCAAGGATAAATATTTGGTGGTGGATGGATTATGATGTGGCAACCTTTTTTCAGGAGTAGGCCCTGGCTTCTTACTTCCACTGAAAGGAACTCTTAATGCTTCCGACATGTCAGACATTTTGGACTATATCATGCTCTCAGCTTTGTGGGAACAGTTTGGAGATGCCCCCTTTCTGTTGCAACATGACGCACTAGTGCACAAAGCAAGGTCTATAAAGACATTAATGAGCAAGTTTGGTGTGGTAGAACATGACTGGCCTATACAGAGCAACAATCTTAACCCAACAGAACACTTTTGAGATGAGTTAGAGCAGAGACTGTGAGCCAAGCCCCCTCATCAAAGATCAGTGATGAGGGGGTACCCTAGCTGGGTAGCTTGGGGAGCCCCTCTGTAAGAAGGCCAGATACTCTAACCTGCTGCTTGACACGTAAGCACAGCCAACAGTCAGGACCTGTATCGTTTACTCGAGAGTTGGTTCTGTACTACTCCATCAGATTTGCTTAACTCTATGTTTCTTGACTGTAGTTTAAAACCACAAACTCTTGGGACCAATCTGGACTCTTTGCATCTCAGATTTAATCAAAGGGGAATTTTATAGTATATAATTTCCTGGATTCTCTTTCATACTCCCTTACCACTTGAAAAGTGTTCCTCCCATCCATGTCCATAACAAACAACTACAATTGAAAAGAGGTGGTTGCTTTCAACACCAGCTATGAGGAACTGATATTGTAGTTCTCAGGCACTTCAACTGCAACTTACACCTTGCCTCAGTTGACCTTAATAGGTCACATGATAGGGTGGGTCTCACAGAGGTTTCACCCTTGTCCCCTTCTGATGGTAATGGCCTATGCCTTTTTTGACTCAAATGATCTGTATTAGGTCAACAACCACCTCCAGAGGGGACACCACTACTTGTTAAATACCTGCAATTCTTTTGTTTGTCTTTTGTTTCTGGAACCCTGGGATGGGAGGTGAAGCATACTCAGAAACTTAAAGAAATCAAGTTCCTTTCTTTTTCTAACCTCTTAAAACGACCACGATTTGCACGACTATGAACCTCCACACACAATATAAAGGATGGATTTTCAGTGAAATATAAACACATGTATTATACCTGTTGAGGTTTTTATACAAACAGCAGCACTTAGCTCTAATTTATCTGTCTATCTTCGTCTAGACTCGAACGTCAGAAGCAGGAACAGCAAGAGAAAGAACGTCTGGAGCGAGAACGCCAGGCCACTGTATCAGCACCTCCTGCCCCTCCTGCCCCACCAGCTACTTCACCTGCCCCACCAGCACCCCCACCACCTCCAGGTCCACCCCCACCTCCTTCTGGGGGATGCCCACCTGCACCTCCACCACCTCCATCTGGAGGTATGGTTCCACCTGCACCTCCACCCCCACCGGTTGCAGGAGGCAGTGGAGGAGGTGGAGGTGGCAGTGGAAATGATCTGGCTGCAGCTCTAGCAGGAGCCAAATTGCGCAAAACAGTAAAGGTATGAGCAAATACATATATGCATATACATATACGGGGTGGCTGTAGCTCAGGAGGTAGAACAGGTTTGTGTTGTATTGATTGGAAGTTCAGTGGTTTGAGCCATGGCTCCTCCAGTCTGCATGCCAAGTATCCTTGTGCACGATACTAACCCAAAGTTGCTCTCCCATGCGTCCATTGGAGTGTGTTGTTGTATAGAGCACTTTGAGTACTTCGGGAGAGTAGAAAAGTGCTATATCAGTCCATTTATGTATTTGTGTTCTCTAAAACCCTGATGCACACACACATTTTACTATTTGTATTTAGTTTTATGTTTTTCAAAAGGAACTATTCATTGGACCAAACGGCTTTAAACACAGTGATGTGCATTTTTTTGTGTTAAGGATGAGGGAGGTTCAGCAGCCCCAGCCCCGAAACCACAGTCCTCATCTGGTGGAAGTGGAGGAGGTGATCTAATGGGAGAAATGAGTGCCATCCTTGCAAGAAGGCAAGTCATAATCGAGAGATATACATCTTAGAAATACTTGTGATAGTCTGATATGGAGGATCTCATTGTTTGTATTGTAATGGATTTCTTTTTTTAATAGGCGAAAAGCTGCTGATAAGCCAGCTGTAAAAAAGGAAGAATCTCACAATGTAAGCCCCATGCTCTCAAGAAGACCCATAAGATTTTTTTATGGGTCTGTAGTATTTGTAGATTTAATAAGATTTAAATATTGAATTATAACTGTAATTATCTTTATACGTAACTACAGGAGGATTCTGAGTCCTCTGTATCGAAATCCTCAGGTGTAGCGGGTGAGTAATCACAGCTGTGTAGATAAAGAAAGATAAATGCCTCTCTTTACACTACAGCCAGCATTGTACATAGACTTTTTGTGAAAGAAACAAGAACATTTAATTTGAGGATATTAACATGAAATGCAATAATAAATACAACAATTCCCCACCAGAAATCAATCAATCCAAGGAAAAATCTGCCACCATGCCAAGGTAAGAGACTGGTTCAGACTTTCACTTTACAACTGATCCATACATTATATACTAAACAACAGCCTATTTTGAGCCATTCACAGCAATTCAGCAATCAACAACTTTCCTAAAACATCTGTATTCTTTGCAACAGAGCCAAATCCTTAACCACCAATCAAAAAGACTCAAGCCCAAGTTCAAACTCTGCCACTACTCCAGTGTCCAGGTACTAGTCTCCCCCCTGACTCTGCCTACTACATAGGTTCTCTTCTAAGATGATATGCATTCAATGAAGATCTATTCCAATCTGAAAGAGATACTTATTTGTTTGTTGGTGTGTGCGGCATTTCTATTTTCTACTTTGTCTTACTGTCATAAGATTAACTATCAACTGCTTTTATTGTTTCTGCCTGAAACAAAGTGTGTTGCTTCCCCTGGCCAGCTCATGTTTGAGATGAAGATAATGCTTTGTTTTTAACCACATGTTCCCACAGATAACCAGCAGAGCTGTGAGCATGACTGTACAAATAGCTTACTCTGTTGTAATCGCAAAACTGCAAACATTAAGTGAAAGGCACACCAGAGAGCTACACCCAGCCATAGTTTTATGAACTCATTAATATTTGTCAATGCAAATAATTAGTCTGCTTGTCTATGCACTTATTTAACTTAGATATTAAAACTTACTTTATTATTTTAATATATGTATTATACAGGCATTAAAATTGTTTGTACTTTAATGCAAAGTGACACAAAAGCATATAGGACTTTTATACAACTTTCATATTTGCTGAATATTAACAACAAACATGTCAATTTTTTAAAATCTGTATTATTTTAGGCAAAAGGGATCTTAGCTGACTGCCTGTTACAAGAACAGGCTTGGCCAGCACAGACACCTGATGTCTGACAGAACAATTCATTTCAATTGTATAGCACCATATCACAACAACAGTTGCCTCAAGCATGCCATCTGCATCATCCCCACATAATAATAATAATAATATAAAAATGTGATATTTTAATAATTAATTTAAAATATTAATATTTTCAGTGTGGTGGCCTCAAACTTGCTTCCATTTAGTTTTAGAGATTTCCACATAAAATTCCAAATTATTAGTGATTATTTGCTTCTGCTTTGAAAAACACATTGAGTGTGACATGCTGCCACTATCCTGCTCAACTGATTCAGTGAGTGTTCCACTTTCTGTAGCATAGCACTCCAAACTAATTTAAAAGAAAGAAACATTATTGGAACACGTACATGAAGATAAAAGTAAGTGTTTGGCCTAAAATATGACCTGTTTGATTGTGTTTGCTTCAGTGTAATAAAGTATCTTTCTTTTGTAGGATGAAGGTGGTGAAGAAGAACTCAGATGGTACAGGAAATGATAGTGATATGGAAAAATTTAAACAGGTTTGTTCCTCCATCTTTATATAAATACACACCAATATCCTACAACTCCTTAGTAAATAGTATAACTTTCTGTGATGACATAAATCTATTTTAGTTCCTTTGAAACAAGAGAAGCTATTCAGTATGTAAAATATGTGTTCTAAGCCTCTGCTTGTTTTTCCCAGGACTTGCATTATAAAGTCATTTCATCTAAAGAACCTTAAATCATAGTTGCAAAGCTTCTAACATTGTTTCCAGATTTGTACTATTGTACACAGAAAGTTTTAAGGCTCTTTATTAAAACAAAATGTACTTCTTTTATGCAAAATGTCATACTCTGTCTGCATTTGAAGGAAATCCTTGAAGAAATAAAAAAGGAACTCTACAAAGTAAAGGACGAAATTATCACAGGTGAGTTCTAACGTATATACTATCCATATGTCAGATGAACCTAGAGGAACTATGTCAGAGGAACCTAGGGCATACATGTAGAAACTACTCATATACAGTATGTTGTGATCTTGTGTTATACCAGAATATTGCTCTGTTTTTCTAGCTCTGATGCAGGAGCTACAAAGGTCACAGCTCAAGGATGAAGACTGAAGAACTGATCAAAAGGGAAAAAAATGGATGCTTATCTTGCAGTGCTCACAGTGCTTTACTTGGCGAAATTATTTTATTTTACATTGTTTAATTTGTTTTCATGCAATGGACTTTAAGGTCTGATCAGTCCTAAGACTATGAACATGAACACATTTTCAAATAAAATATTATTATCATTATTTTTCCCCGATGTCTTGCTTAGTTATGGAAATCAGAATTGAATTCCAATTATTTTCTAGGAGTTGTAAATTTTAGTGTTTCATGTAATATTCATCAACAGACATATGAATGACATGCCCAGGCATTTTTATCAGTGGCAGGTAACAGTAATCTGCTCAGACAGGTTGTTGACACTTTTACCATCAAACAATTTCAAGTCCTTGCAAAATTAGTAGTGCACACTACTGGTTTTGTAGCTCCAAGGATATACATTTCAGCACATGTTAACTTACATTCTTGAAAATGGGTTAGAAATTTGACTTTTTAATAGAATAGAATAGAATAGAATAGAATAGAATAGAATAGAATAGAAAAGAATAGAACTTTGGGGAGTTCCATTCCAGGAAATTCCAGCAGCTGTTGTTGAATGTCTAAAATTACACAACATTGCGCAAGTGAAGTTATTTACATGTATGTACATTTCAGGGTATACCAGGAAAAACTCCATATGACCCCACGTAGAACTATGATACCTTTCAGATGTGAAAACATTATTTTTGATATTCTTCCATTGTCATCTGATAAAGTACTCTTTAAAAAATAAAGCTTATCTTGTTAAAAAATAATAAAAATTGTGACAAGCAAGCAAATTTTGTGTATGATTTTTCATTAAAACTGGGTAAAAACGGAATTTATAATATTTTTAATATAATGTAGGTCACATACACTTGATTAAAAAAAATAGAAGTTAATAAAAATTTAAAAAGCTAGGTGGCATTTTATAAATCAAATCAAATCAAATCAAATCACTTTTATTGTCACATAATATCTACACACTATTAAGCATTAAAGAAGTATTAGTTAAAACTCAATCATAAAGTATTGTTCCTCCTTAGTATGTCATTTATATAGGTGTATACGAATAGTCTTGCTTAGTAAGGCCATATAAAATGTTAAATTTTTTATGTTTTCTGCTTTATCTTTTCTACTTTATAATTCATGGATTAACCATTAGTAAATAAAGTATTAACCCCTAGTGAGCACTGTCTCTTAAGAGGGTCATTGACCCACTATTAGTCAATAATAATGTGCCTCACCACATGTAAGAAGATGTAAAAAAAAAGAAAAAAAAAAGGCTGTTGGTCATTATCTGCACAGTCTTGATGCATGCTCAATCATCCAGGTAGTGAAATACCAAAAAGTGGATTCTGTTCATCCTTGCATAGTGTCCAGACGAGCAGAATCAACATTTTAGGATTATCGGCAGAGGTTTCAGGTGAAACCATTTTGAGACCTTGCCCCACCTTATTATGTGACCCATTGAGCTCACAAGATGTGAATGGGGACTCGGGTGCCTGGGAAGGTACCTTAAAACTGCATTGTAGGTGGCAGCCAGTTGGTGTCATAAGCTGCCCCCTCTGTTCAAAGATGGTCAGTTGCTTTCAGAACTGAAGAAACTTCTCAGGTGAGAGGTGAAACATCTTCAAGGAACTTAAAGAAGTCCAGTCAGTTTCTTTCCAAGCGACTTAGATTGTATTTGTCAATATTGTGTCACACATATGGCGCTAACTTGTGGCAACAGGGAACTATCCAGTAGGTTATAATTATTCAATATAAATGAAATTTTAACTGTTGGTTCCACACATGATATACAGCAGTGTGACATATGGTTAGACAATTGCCACCTAGTGGCCATAGATGGTGTTCAGTAGGGTAAATGATGCCAGACCCAGTTAACGTACTGAACTGAAAATAACCACATGACTGCGTGAGTGCTTGACCTCAGCACAGTTGACTGAGGCTGGCCTGGACAAGCAGCGGGGTGCAAGGACCCTCTTATTGCTGCTTGCATCTTTAATATTGTATTTGGTGTTGAATCGCCTAATACAGTGGTAGAAAACTTTAAGCGTTTAGCTTGTGACATATTTTAAATGTTATTGTACTTCCAGTCTCAGTTGGGTCCCTCACTTTCACTTTTATTTTTCTATCAGCTGAGAAGCAACCAAATACAGGTGGTAACAGCCAACAGGAAAAAGCGAAAATACACAAACAAACAAACAAACAAAAAACAATTTGGTGACTTTTTACTTCCAATCTCAAATATCCTCTCTGAATTTATAATTATAGCCATATATAACAGAAATAGCCTTTCCCTGAACATAGTCCAGCATTAATTTGATCACACTCCCAGTGGATTAAACAGGCTGAAAAACTGGATTTCATAATGTCACTAACACCATCAAATGAACAACAACTAATTCACTATGTTGGCTAAAGTAACATTAAGAGAACATAATTTACAGTGAATTAGGTATTACTGGGTATCTGGGTATGTTTTTGCTCACAGTATTATCCTAGTTAAAAAGCCCTAAATCATTGGTGGCTGATCCACTAACATGTTTTCAGATACAAATTAATTTAATTTATATTTGCTTATAACATACAGACTTATGTTCTGAGTTATTAGCTTTTCAAAAAAGCATCACAAACATTAGTGTTCCAATATCTTCATGGCGCGGCCAGTGTATGTTACTAACTTCCGGGAACAATGGCATAAAAAACAAAACAAAGAACAAGCACACATGCTGCCTGCAGGGGGCGATACTTGCGTAAAGAGGTACCACTATGTGACCTAAGCTACGAAGAAGAAACTTCCACGGCGTTTTCCTCGGTGGATGGCCTGTTCTGGAACTAAACTGTGAAAGCTGCATTGAAACGAAATCTGTGTGGGATAAAGTCACTGAGATGTGCGTTAAATTAGGTTTCATAATTAAGTTGTGCAAAAATATATGAAGTTAAAAGATTAGCTGACAAACTTTTAACTCATAGCTAGGTAGAACTGCTATTTGATAATCGCTATCAGGGCTCTTTCAGCAACCCTACCAGAAGGCATATGATCGCTAACGTAAGATATTTTTTTCTAATAATAAAAATAAAAATGAATTTATTATAGTTCAAGGAATCATTACTAATATTAGAGTTCGGTGTGAAGCCCCATAAAACTCGAGTATGGAAAGCACTACTATGACTGGCTGTAAAATAAGAACCTAATATGTGATAATAAGCTATAAGTAGCAAAGTGACTTTTGACACTACTCAAGTGACAAGTATCGTTGTTTGACGTTCGCTTGTCTGTTAATATAGATTCAGTGTGAATACGTTAAGTTATTAACTGTATATACATTTCTTTACTTAAAGCTTTTTGTAACGTGTGCTTTCAAACTTCGTTGTATGTTAACAGTAAATTATCTGCTGTGAGTATTTAACTGCAAACCAACTTAACTGCCCCGCCGAGTGACGAGAAACAATGAGAGTAGGATTAGAATGGTATTATGTGTTGTTTAGCTGGAATTACTACAAATTGCGAGTTTTGTAGTGTGCTTTCATTTAAAATGTTGCGCGATGTTTGTAAATGTGATACCTGCCGCTGGTATCCTTCTGCAGCAAAACTAGCGATAAACGCACACACTCACGTTGCAGGAATTGTACAGTAATGTACGTTAACATCCGGTAGACTTATGCATTCATGTCATATGCCAAAACTCCCTTTTTTAAATAATACTTAAAATTCCGGATTGGTTTATTAGTGCTGGGCGGCGTATGAGCCAACGCTCATTCTGTGGAGCCTTCACGTTAGCTGCAACGGGCTAAGATATGCCATTTTAAATGTTACTCACCATCACTTCTATAAAGTGTAAGGTTTCGTCCCCTTGACATGTAAGTTTATGTTCCGAGTAAAACAGAGTAATAGTATACATTTACAGAAACTTGTCGAGACAATCATAAATGATTAAACGATTAGCGAATAAATAGACAATGAATATGCAATAATTTCTTATCAAGTTTGAAAATATTGTAATAGCTTATTAAATATTGTGTGGTTTCCATTACTTGAACACGAAGTGTATTTCTTTCTTTCTAGCCATTCTAATATATAGTGGATACAGCATCATCGGTCGGTCTTTTTGATGTTTTTCCAACACCCATCTTTTTCAATATAAATCATTCAGCTTGACAGTGAAGCAAATATGAGACTTTAGGCTTTAAATCTGTAAATTAAGATAAAATTGTTTAATCCTAAAGTTGATAGTCTGTTACAACATCAAGACAGCAAACATTTAACAAATATCTTAAATAAGCTTTTTAAATTTAGTCAATACTCTGACTGCAGTCAGTATTGATGAAATCCAGATACTCTCATCTGGATATTATATTATCAGGTCTTAAATGAGTTTTCTTTCATTTTAAGATTTTTTTTTTTTTAGTCAGCTGTTGACTGAATGTTAATTTTTTTTTTCTTTTTTTCTATGGAAAATATTTAATGTCAGTGTGTGAATGGGTGAATGACTGAATGTAGTGTAAAGCGCTTTGGGGTCCTTAGGGACTGAGTAAAGCGCTATACAAATGCAGGCCATTTACCATTTTGTTGCACTGCTTATTTCATTCAGTAGGTGCTGTTGTCACTGTGACTGAGTCTTAAACATAGTAAGAATCTACTTTTCCTCCTTCTGACTCTCTCTGGGCAGTCCCTTACCATGAATGAAGTCAGTATAGTGAGAGAGGGATGGCTTCACAAAAGAGGTATGGATCATGAAAATTGTTATAAAATTGTGTTATAAGATGGGAAAACTGTTGACTTCTGTTGTCTGTTGCCAGCTACTCATCGTATAATTGCACTGTTGATTTAATTTGTCATTTTTGATCCAGGTGAATATATCAAAACATGGAGGCCTAGGTATTTTATCCTAAAGAGCGATGGCTCTTTCATCGGTTACAAAGAGAAACCAGATTTAAATGACCAACCTTCCCCACCACTGAACAACTTCTCAGTGGCAGGTTAGTCTTTTAAGATGTTGAAGAGTCCTTTATGTCAGATCCTTTTAGTTTTCAAGACTCCCTGTATGTTTTTTCAGTTCTGGTCCCTTCTAACCACCTTCAAGTAAATATGAATGATAATTGTATTTTTTACAGAATGCCAGTTAATGAAGACTGAAAGACCCAGACCTAATACATTTGTCATCCGTTGTCTGCAGTGGACCACTGTTATTGAACGTACTTTTCATGTAGAAAGCAACGAAGAGAGGTAAAAACCGTAAATCACATTTCTTACTATCCTTGTCAAATCCTGGCATGCACTTTTTGTGTTTTATGTACTGTGATGTGCATTTTCCTGTATCCATTATTAATTAGTTGTCATTTAGAATACTTCGACTCCATCTAATGTTTTTTTTAAATTGACAATTACTAAGTCACGCCAAATTCTCCAGTATTGATGTATATGATACAGTGATTTCATACTCTTCACAGTTTTACGGATTGGATAGCCGAGTGGCAATTTGTGATATTTTTTACATTTCAGAGAGGGGTGGATAAGGGCAATCCAGTATGTAGCGAACAGTCTGAAAATGCAGGAACAGGGGGAAGAGGAACCAATGGATGTTCTCAGCTCACCAAACGAAAGCAGCCTGGTGGAGATGGAGGCAGTTATATCCAAGAGCTGCACCAAAGTGGTGAGAGAATTAGCTGATACAGCTTTGAGCTGATAAAAACTGCTACTTACTGTAAGTCAGGCCAGTTTCAGTTGGTCTCACATAAACTCTATCAGGGAAGCAATATGTTGTGCAAACAGGAATATCAGTATAGATTTGTGAAAGGATATTTCTTACATCATACAAACATGTAATTGTCTCTGGCTTCCTCAGAATTACTATCCTTAGAATTGGAAAGTAAACCCAATGCCAGCATTCATTGGGACTGCAGTGGTAGCAAAAAGACATCTTGTAGTGTTCAAGTGTGGGGGAAAGTGGCCCCTTGGCATGTCTGCTTGCTGTATAACCTCAATAAATACTTTCCTGAAAATTTTATGGTCGTATTTGTTAGTTAAGTTCATTTTAAATGTTATTAGAGTAAGAGAGAAATCTAGTCAGTCTATTCAGGTGTTTATTCTTTGTGATTGATAAGTCATTAGCCATTTAGTGTAGAGGTCCTCCGTTTCACAGTCAGAGCCACTGCTTGCTCATTACTGGTGTGGTTTCAAACCAAGGCTGAGCTTTTATGTCACAGTGATTAGGTGAATATTTTTATGTGCAGTCTGCTATTTGCATTAGGACATAAGGAACAAGGATGCAAAGAACGAAACTTTTCATTTCATGTCAAACGAACAGCATAATATATTTTACTTCTAAATGTACGTAACTTTAAAAGATTATTTTGTTTAATTAAAAAAAATGTACACACACTTCCACAATGAATGAGTTGTATATTTTACAGACAATGAGTGACTTTGAATATCTGAAGCTGCTTGGAAAGGGTACCTTTGGGAAGGTGATTCTTGTCAAAGAAAAGACAACTGGAGTACATTATGCCATGAAAATACTGCGCAAAATGGTGATAATAGCCAAGGTAAGTGTGTGTATTGACATAATTGATGCAGTTGTAATTGATATATTTCTGCCATTTTGCTGCTGCAAGACTTGTCCTACTTTAACAGATGAATGCTGCGAAATGTGTGTGAAGACAGGAGTGTGGCACAGCATCAACATTGGCTTCCTGTTTTCTAGTATAATGTTTATTGGCTCATTTTGAAAATTAGTGTTTATAGGGCTTGACTAAAATATTTTTGTCATTAGTTATGAAAGACACTGCTCATTGAATTATGATCAGTTCCTGATTGTCAGTGATTTTAATATTCATGTCCATTATGAATCCAGACTCTTGGTCAAAGAATTTATTGATCTTATTGAAACTTTCTGACTCAGTCTGTGTCTGGTCCGATTGTGCACATGATAAGTTCTTTAACAGCATCTTTGTTTGCATCAGCTTTCGATGATTCTGTGCTTGTAAATCGAGATTATTACTTTACTCTTAATCTTAACAAATTTATAATTCTATTTAATTTTTGGCCTTTTTTGGATTTTACTTTGATAGGTACAGTGAATTGATAGGAAAGCAAAAGGAAGAAAGGGCTGCGGCTTGGACTTGAACCTGGCCGGCTGCTCTCAGCCATACAGCATGTGGTCGCTTTTTAGCAGTGCTTTAAAATTTCATAAACAGATTAGCTCTGTTGTTAAGACAAGTTTCTTTTAGCTGTGGCTCCTCAGTAAGGTGAAGGCCTACCTTACGGCACATTACTTTTAGAGAGTAATTCATGCTTTTATTACTACTTGTGAAAACTATTATAACTCTTTATAATTGGCTCTGATCAGTTCTGACTTCGTCACCTACAAGCTGCTCAAAATGTAGCAGGTTGCCTTTTGACAGGAAAGAAATGGTGTGAACACATTACACCTGTACTGGCCTCCTTACACTAGCTTTCAGTTAATTTCAGATCCAGTTTAAAACTGCTTACTTTTCAGTGGTTAGGCAATACCTAACTTAAGAGACCTTTTGAAACCCTGTAATCCTATCAGAGCACTGAGCTATACAAACCACATGTTCAATCCAATAGTTTCAGCAATCTCCCTTCAGAAATTTGCTGCCATTGGTGAACCCTTATATTGATGCTACAGTGCGGCAGAAAAAGTAGCCAAACATGCAGAGGAGTAATTGACTGCACTGAAAAGGGCAAGTTACAATAGTTGCAGGATAGAGCTACACAACCCTTGTCTTAGGATTTCTGAGTGGTCTGCAGTTATCTTGTAGTTACGGCAGTAAAACCAAAGCAGAAAATGCTACTGATAAAACTGAAACAAAGAAAGAAGAAAGACTGAACATAGATATGTTGGCCTATTTGCTTGAGGTATCGACTCAGGAGTGAAAGCACAAACAATAAAACACATTTGTTCAATATTACAGCAATAAAGGTGTTCAGCAGTCCTTTTTTTGTCAGTCCATATACCCAAGTTGTTACAGGTCCTAGTTCTTTTCAGTTTCTTTTGTTCAGGTGTGTGTTGAGTGTATGTCTAGTGGGTATGGGTTTGTTTTTTTTTAATAACTATCAGAGTAATGTTATCTTGTTGAAATCTCACTAGCTTATCTGTCCAGAAGCAATGAGGCTGTCGCCAGCATCACAGCTGCAGATGTTGAATCCTTTCTTGCCATTAGATTGTTTCTA
Source organism: Pundamilia nyererei (assembly GCF_000239375.1). Taxonomy (NCBI): domain Eukaryota; kingdom Metazoa; phylum Chordata; class Actinopteri; order Cichliformes; family Cichlidae; genus Pundamilia; species Pundamilia nyererei. The sequence continues at coordinate 16,739 of NW_005188525.1, forward strand.
ACTCAGAAACCATCAACCTGCACAAGACGCAGAACAACTGTCACCAGCCCTCCAAATTTCTCTTCCCTTCTGGGTCCTGGCATGCTGCTTAAATAGGCTGTGTTGGGCAACCTCCTCTGGCACTGCCCCCTGAACCACTGCACCCACTGTGGTGGAAGCAAAACCGCAAATGTAAGAGGGAATTAATGATAATGTTTATCAAACGTTAAGCATAGTTTGGATTTTCTTTTGTTGCGGGTTCAGTGAATTCCGGTCAGAGAGTGACAAAACCTTCAGCATCAGAATCTGTGATGTGTCGGCTTTCAGCACCATCTTTATACGTGCCATCAGGTGAACAATCTGCGCTTTCTGTTTACATCTTTTTGTGGAATCCGTGTATCTGCTCTCATTTGCTGTTTTAGCTGTTTGGTGGTTCTTGAAATAGTTTTGTGAGCTTTAAGCTGAGATTCTGGCGATTTTGGCAAAATACATTTATATTTAAAAATAGATTCAGGATTTAATGAATCGATATCAATATCAATCTGCTGAAATTTTTTTTTTTAAACCCAACCCTAATACTGACCACCACATAACAATTGTTGTTTTTATTCATCCATCCATACTTTTTCATTAATCCAATTCAGTGTTGCGGAGGCGGGGGGCTGGAGCTGTCCTAGTGTGAGAGGCAGGGTGCACCCTGAACAGGTCACCAGCCTGTCCAGGGTTAACACATAGAGAAAGACAGCTATTCAAACTCACATTCACAATTTAGAATCACCAATTAACCAATTATGCTGTTTTGCTGTTTCCATTCATTTTTCATGTATGGTTTTCAGGGTTTTTATTGGTTTTCAGCATTATTATGTTATCGTTTTTATCGTTAACTCGGTTTTCCTGGGTCTTTTCAGGTGTGTTATGAATAAATCTTCTTTTTTTTCGGTACCGGTACTAGTTTTATTTTGTTGTATTTATCCGCGACACCTTAAAGGCCGGTCCGTGAAAATAATGTCGGGCATAAACCGGTCCGTGGCGCAAAAAAGGTTGGGGACCGCTGGTCTAGAGTCATATTTTAGGCCATCTGTCTGACAATTGGCACCATTGGGTCTTGCGACAGGACAAAGATACCAAGCACACACGTAAATCTAGAGCAAAATAACTCAGAGAAAAGATTAAAGGTGTTGCAGTGGACCATTATCAAGAACTCAACCTGATTGAAATGGTGTGGTGGGACCCTCAGAGATCTGTGCATGAATGAATTCCTGCAACTTCAGTGAAGTAAAGCAACATTTTAAATGAAGTTGTGCAAAAAATGATACAGTAAAATATGTCATGTGTTGTTCATTTTAAGGTTGTTTGTCCCAGATTTTAAATTAGTTTAGAACTTGGTGAGGACTAGAGATTTTTTTTCTATATACAGTCTTGATACATAAAACTTGAAGGTAGGTGTATTTTCTTTTACATAACTCCATAAAAATATGTTCTTATCTAAATATGAGGTAAATGAAAACATCGAGCATCATTTGTGACTTCGTTGTGTCAGCAGTGCGCGCTGTCCTCTGACCATCTTTAGGTAACAAAGTGGCTGAATAAAATCAGACTGTAATATATATCAGCTACATTGTTGTATTTTAGCTTTGATACAAGTTAAGGCATTAAAACAAAGATTATGTCAAACGGACTGTCCTTCTCAGTCTCTGTTTGTTCTTGCTTTAGGTAACGTTTTACTATTTTTAAAAATGTTTTTTGTGTTTGTAATGATAATTGTGTTTGCTGGCAGGATGAAGTGGCCCACACGGTTACAGAGAGCCGAGTGTTACAGAACACCAAACATCCTTTCCTCACGGTGAGAATAATATTAAAAAGTGACCTGACAGTAGATATTTATTGTCATTGGACCAATGAAACATTTAACAACGTCATTAAGGTTCAGTTCCTCTCAGTGCAAAAGAAGACTAAAAATGAAAGAAATAAAATTCCGCTTGATGGTCCCCCACAGTATCTTTGCTCTTCCTAGGATTGTTCTCTTCTGGACAGAGATCTCATTCCTGTTGTTCCTGGGATCTGCTGGAGCTACTTGCCTAGCTTGGGGGTCACTGCACTCAATACTCTGATTACCACTGGGAGCACCGTTACCTTCACCCTCCACATTTTCTTCAGCGTCTCTCTTAGCCCCTGGTATTTCTCCATCTTCTCGTGTTCCTTCTTTCTGATGTTACTGTCATTTGGTAATTCTACATCTATCACTACGGCCATCTTCTTCTGCTTGTTTACCACTACTATATCCAATTGGTTGGCCACCAAGATTTTGTCCGTCTGTATCTGGAAGTCACACAGGATCTTAGCTTGGTCAATCTCCACCACTCTAGGAGGCGTATCCCATTTTGACCTCGGGACTTCCAAGCTATACTGGACACAGATGTTTCTTTATACTATGCCAGCCACTTGGTTATGGCATTCCATGTATGCCCTGCCTTGCACCCTGCTGTTATGTGCTGTTGTGCTAAGAGCTTGTTCCTGTGCTGCCATGATTAGTGCCTCTGCTGTCTTTCAGTCCAGCTTTGTCCAAGCCACTGGTAGGATTTCTGGATGTCAGCAACTTCCTCTATCTACTGATACATATGGTGATACATACCGTGCAGGGGTTTGCCCTTCCTCCTTTTGCATCTCTTTCTTGGGTTGCCTGAGATATTCACTGAGCACGCGGTCAGTTGTGGCCATCTTTGTGATGGTAAATGGCCTGCATTTGTATAGCGCTTTACTCAGTCCCTAAGGACCCCAAAGCGCTTTACACTACATTCAGTCATTCACCCATTCACACACACATTCACACACTGGCAATGGCAAGCTACATTGTAGCCATATTCTCCTCCAGTATTTCTCCATCTCCAGTCTTGGTGGTGTTGTTCTCACATTGTTCCCCTGCCACTGAGAGTACACCTAGGATTGTTTATTCTCCTGACTTCTGTTTCTCTGGTATACCTCTTGTAGTGTCTGGCCAAGGCTGTGAGTCTTTGCTTGCCATTTTCTCAGGTATGGACAGCTTGCTGTACTTCTTAGGCACCTTTTTCATTACACCTTCCTGCAGCTCCGACAGTTGGATAACTTCCCTCCGTGCTGGAGGGATCTTGGCCTTCTTGTGGTCTCCTTCTCCATTGAGAGTACTGCTCCTTGTGGCTGTTCATCTTGTTGCCAAGCATCTCACTGAGATATATATAGAATTTTTAATTTATTTTATCAACTTTTCTTCTGACGATGCTGTCTGTGTTGAGAGCTCAGTGGATCTGCGTTTGACTACATATACATATATATACATGTGTGTGTATATATATATATATATGTGTATATATATATATATATACA
>NW_005188526.1:0-7121 GCF_000239375.1 Pundamilia nyererei
TTTTGCTATGGTCAACCGTACCTTGCATGGAAGTCACTGACTTGTCTGCAAATACTCAAACTCACACTGTGTTTGCTTTCAAAATGAAAGATGTGCTTTACCCCTGCAACCATATAAAAAAGTGCAACTTCTACTCTGCAGGCAAACGGTCTCCATTTCCAGTTTGCGTTGCACACTTCAGTTCCATGACAGCTGAACATAGCTTTGTTGCCAGCTGTTTGCAGGCAAGTTGGCATCTTCTATGCAATCTATAGATGACTGCGGCAACTTACTACTCACCAGCTGATCAGGGAACCCACTTTTCTCCCTAGCAACCAGTGATTACCACGAGGGTCATTAACCAGTCTCTAGGCCTCCAAAACGGAGGCCTTAAACTTTAGACTTAGGTTTACGGTCAGTAGCATGGCCACTTCGAGGAGGTTGAACCTTACAAGATGCCTCCTCTAATCAGTTTTTCTGGTGTTGGTTTGTTTTGGAGCATTTGTATAGCAATTATCTGAAGCTTATGTCTTTTTGTGCCATTAATTGTCCTAACATCCAAGAAGAATTTTAGTGCATGAGATTCTGCTATTTAATTTATGTGTTAAGTTAGCACGAGTTAGCCAATATCCATGGTTTGTAGATTTATCAAACAGTCTCAGCACACTAGCAATATGCATCTTTTATATAGCCCTTGTTTTTTTCCTATACAAGATTGTGGTGATTGACAATAACAAAACATTCCTCATAATTTCAGAAGACCATTTTTTGTCCAATGTTATTTTACCTACCTAGTCTAAATCTCAAAGCTGCCAGTGGTCCACCATGAAAAGAAAGTGCGAGCATATCTGTCCCCTCTGGGCCTCCATCCAAGCCAGTCGCCCATTGCAGTCCTGCCAGGCCTCCAGAACAGCGCAGGTGCTGAGCTAGTCTTAACGTGGGAGCTGAAGCTACCTCCTCTGATACGAGCGCCATATTTACAGGTGCCAAGCCCACATCAAAGCACATCAGCTCCTCCTGTCCTCCCCCTACCATGACAACAGCCCCAGCAGGGTGCCAGGCGAGGAGGGTGGCCGGCACGGGGCATGAGGCTAGGAAAGAGATCCCGCGTCGTTGGTCGTACAGGACTAAGGAGGAGTCACTTAAGCCAAGAAGCAGAGTGGTCTCAGAGGGGTGACGCGAGCAGGAGACTGGGTGAGATGACAGCGGGATTCGGGTGACTGAAAGGCGGTGCAGGCGTCCTCGTGCACATTCATACACACAGGTATCAGCCCAGGACTCCTCTCTGAATCCCTGAGGCCCTGCAGGTAACTCCACTGTTAGGACCTGGTAGGGCTGGAGCAGGCTGAAGCGGCAGTCCAGAGGGTTGCCTTCAGTGTGGACTGAGCTTAGGACCTGAAGGAGAAAAAAGTTAGAGAGGACAAGGGAACAGCTTCAGAAATAATGGCATGAAGAGAAATTTCGAAGTTGAAGAAAAATGATCTTGTAATCTTGTTTTGCACGGCTATATCCTGGCATGTAATGTTTCCACAGGAAATTGAAGCATGTGTGAAGGATCGTGGTACGCCTGTCTACAGACATCCCCGGTGGAAGCTTCACAGTTTGGTCTGGCAAATTCCTTTCTGAGATGGAATCTATATATGAAAATTAAGTACACATATTCACAGAGGATGATTTGTAATAATAATTTGCTTGACCCAAGATGCCTCATTTGCTGTTCAAACTTTCTGTTTACAAGAGGCAGCCAATCAGAAGACAACTGGATTTAAATCAGCACATTTCAGACCGGACATGAACTGTAGGGGGCCACCAAGGCCCAGTATGAGGAGAGGATTATTTTAAACAGTCAATCAAGCACAGCTACTGTAATAAAGGGCAAGAAGAGCAATGTGGAGTTTGAAATCAACATAGTCCTCCTTCCTGATACAGGCATGCCAGCATGCTGAAACAAGATTTGAAGGATGATGTCTTCTCTCAGTGTCGAGGAACAAAAACATTACTGTAAACTTTAGGGGAAGAGGACTGCATCTACTGTAGATCAAGTGTATTTTAAAAAATGTTTTTATTAGTCTGTATTCATCATCAAAGATCTTTTAATTTTTGTTGCTGTTTTAACATGCTCTTCAACTTGAAACCTGTTTTGTGCTGCAACTGTTATTGAACTAACCTGTTTTGGAATAAAACGGCAGAGACAAAGACAGAACACGTGAGAGAAAGACAGGAATGAGTCATGCCGTGGCAGCAGCCCCAAACCCCCTGGAGATGGAAGAAATGGAGCCTTCCATATTGCTCATAAACACCCAGCTGTCAATCAAGACAGCTAATGATAAGAGCTCTATTTTAACTCAAGGTCAACAACATCTTCTCCCTAAGCATACCATGGCTTGGCACATAATGATAAACAACCTCCTCTGTTTACCTGTGTGAGGAGCCAAGAGCTCAGCAATAGACATGGCAAATGACAAGAAAAGGAGCCCTTTTCACTGGATACATGAAGAAATCTTGAATTTTTTTGACCAGTGGTCAAATGCAAAATGTAGATTATTTCTGCCTGGCCTACAACCAGTTTGCGTGGGTACAATGGTCCTGCTATGCAAACAAGCACTGACATTGAGGGAGACAGGCCGTGTCACGGGTGGTAGTGTCGATAAACACCCACAAGAAACCTGGAACAGTACGTGGATGACAGGAGAACACAGGCTGTACTAAACATCAGTCCAACAGTTACACAGTCACTAAAAGAGCTTTTTAGGAAGGATTTCACCTTACCAAAGCCTCTATCAGAGCCCTGCATTGACCGTGGCAGCTTTGGCTAAATGAGCCCATTTCTTTTCGCCGTGTAGACAGAAAGAAGGATCGGCTGCCTGCCTGCCTGCCTGCCTTCCTTTCCTTTTGCAAAGCTGCTCGGCCCAGTTTTTTGGCAGGCATTGCCAAAAAGGGACTTAGAGGGAGGAAGGCAGGTTTTTTTTGCCTGCCCATGGTCTACAGCAGGAGAGAAGCAGATGACTGTCCTCCTGAAAGCTTTTTTTCCTCCCTATAATCCCCCAGAGCTAGCTCCTGCTGCACCCCAGGGGGTGGGTGCTGCATGTGAATGTGTGTGTTTATTTGAAGCAGCAGGGTAGAGGGGCTCAATTCATGTAAAAGGTGGTGTATCCTGGGGCTGGTGCAGTTCTCTGGATAGCTTAATTTCTGCAAAGTGACACATGCGTGAAAATAAACGAGCACACAAATGCATAGCAGGTGAGGGTCCATCGTATTCACCCTACAGAACGCTGGACTCATAAGACCTACCTCAGTGCCACAAACCGTGACACCCCCCACCCTTCAACTACATCTCATCCTTTCAGCTTTTCATCGCATGCCCGGCTTGCTAGTGCCCGCTGCCTGCTGTGAGCCTGCATGCCACCATGGCACCATCGGGGGGCTGAGGTGCAGCTGACTCAGCTCCGTTTCACCTGACAGATGACCCTCCAAGAACAGGGATCAGAGGGCAGAGGCAGCTAAAGTTCTGAGCCAACAAATAAATACTACATGGGCGGATTCAACCTGCAGCAGCCACTATTTACATTTTTAAAAATGTACAACGTGCACAAAAAACATGTATGACGTGAGAAAATAACATCATGTTCAACCCAAGTTGGGATATTCATAACACAGCTGATGATAATTGCTTTATTACACTCTCAGCCCCTCTATAAATATTTCTGACCAACATTATTCACAGTTTAAATATTAAACCAGCTTTAGCACCATTGCACATAATATTCATCATCTAATCCTGCTCTGTGGCACATTTAATTCAGAATTGGTATCAAGAAAGTAAAAGAAAAAGATTAAAGTCACTAGAAAAGTGGATTATGGAAGTCAGAATCCAGGCTACTGAACTGTTTCAATAGAGACAGTGGCTGTGAAAAGTCCCTGAGTCTATCAATCCATGAGCGGCTGCAGGTCATAATCCCATAACCCCCCCTGCCCCACCACCAATAAAAATATTTAAGTTATTTAAGACAGCAGTCCCCAACCTTTTTTGCACCATGGACCAGTTTATGTCCGACAATATTTTCCATGCACTGCCCTTTAAGGTGTTGCGGATAAATACAACAAAATAAAACCAGTAATTGTACCAAAAAAAAGAAGATTTATTTATAACACACGGGAAAAGACCCAGGGAAACCGAGTTAGTGATTAAAACGATGAAAAAAATAACACTAAAAACCGTTAGAAACCCTGAAAACCATGAATTTCACTCCCAAGCCTCAACTCTCGTGGCCCAGTACCAAATGACTCACAGACTGGTACCAGTTCGTGGCCCGGGGGTTGGGGACTGCTGTTTTAAGAAGTTCAAAAACACAAAGATCAAGAAGAAGTGGCAATCCTGAACAGTTGACTGCTGAAGTGAGCAGATGATGGCTCCGTTAAACTGTAGGAGGTGATTAGCTGCCACAGTGTGAGCCCACTATTCCCCTAGTGGGCTCACAAAGATGCTCTGACTTTAGGTTTATCACACAATCACGCTCTCTCTATTTGAGTCTCATCCATTTTCCCAATCTTAATGTGATGCATATGGTACGACCTCAAACCAGTTGGACACCTCAAGGAGATTTTTGGCTGATTTGTTGAGAGTGCATTATTGGTACATTCATCAAAACATTAAGGGGGTAGCATCTCTTGGAAGAGTGGTCTTCCATCCCTCCAGTACTGTGTTTGGTTATATATCTGTCACTCTTTTGTATTTCATATAGTTACAATGAATATTCTCATGGAGTGCCGTCATTTCACCATTTCACTTTTTTATGCATTGACCTGTGTATTTAAATATGTTGTATTTACTGGCCTTAAGTATAATAGTGCCTCAAATATTTTAGTGGATGCATTTGATAGTGCTAAAAGCGACATTCAGTGCCAGAAGCACCCACACTCCTACAGCCAGTGTAGTTGCATTGTAACTCCAGGTAATCTTTAAGTCGAAGGTACGCCTCATATTCCATCATCTGGACTGAGCAAAGTCAAGCAAAATGTCCCTGAAGGCAACACAACGGATTAGGAGATTTAAGAAAATTCAAGACTTGCAGGGTTATGGAGGATTCTGCCTTTCAGGGCCAAAATATAATCTTGAAATGCTAACATTACTCTAAAGACCAGAAAGGAAGAAAGACAAACGATAAAACTGTTGACCTGCAGTTGGCTGTGTGAGCTCTACAATAAGATGTAGGTGATGTGTTACTCTTTAGATTTTAAACAGACTTAGCATAGCACAGTAAATATTTACAAATCACTGGGACTTCATCATTTACAAAGCCAAATCTTTTTCACCTCTTTTAACAAGCTGCCCTTAAACAACAATCGACCTGTAAAAAAGGTGTAGAGATGTGTCGTAATGTGTCCAGAAAAGCAAAGCTTTGTTTGCCTGTGAACTCTTCAGAGTATATTGTGGCATGTGAATGTACAGCATTCCCTGAATCTGGGAGCATAAAATAAAAAATGATGAATCAGGTCAAGAATGAGAGTGAGCAAGTGAGTGAACAGTTGTGCAAAAGAGAGACAGAGAAAAGGGGATGCAGACAGAAATATGTAGAAAAGATGATGAGAAAGAGTGGAAATGGAAAAGAATAAAGAGAGGAGAAAGATGCAAAGAGAGCAGAGACAAGGAGAGAGGGAGACAGACACAGAGAGAGAAAGAAAGACTTCTAGTAAGTAGCTTTCTCCTGGTTATTGGTTTCAGTGACTGGTCAAAACTATTCTTCTCCATTCTTCTCCTCTCTCTCTCTCACCGGCACCTTTTTTCCCCCTCCATGGCGTGAAAGATAAAGCGGACGGGCCCAACTGTGTGGCTGGCCCTTGTTCACAGCAGTGGCCTTTTGAAGCCAATTTTCCAGCTCACGGAGCAGAGAAAGACAGGGAGAGACGGATAGAGAGAGACGGAGGGACTTGGAGGAGAGTCGAGGGATGAGGGGTGTTTGGGGAGGCGGAGGGGGGGATAGCTGGGTGGGACTGGGGAAGTTTTAGGTATGTGATTTGGGGTTAGAGTTGAAGTACTGATGTGAGAAAATGCACAGGCACAGCGGGATTACGAACCAAAATATTCCTCATACCTTCCCCGGCTGAAAATAACGGAGGGAATATCGTTCACTGGACGCAAAACTGTACCAGCAGTGCTCCCAGTGTGATGTTTAAAAAGCAGCGGAGCTTGGGGGTAAATCGACACTTTGGATTCAGCACCAGACCCTTTCATGGTACAAATTATTGTGCAGTGCATTTCTGAAACGTGCTTTAATTCTTCATATTAAGACTGCAGCTTTTAATTTTTAAGGAGCAAGTCTTGCCAGCAATCTTGCTTCAAAAGCACCCTTACTCTTCATCACAGTGTTCTTGAAGTGAAGAATAAATAAAATATAGATTAGAAATTATTTAATTTCTATGAATTATTTTTTTTTGGCTCTACTCTTAAGTCAAAAAATAATTAAAAGACAGCACAAATCAACAAACAAATGCAGATCAAACAACTACAGACTGTTTGGTGACAGATAACAGGATAGACATACAGTTAAAAAAAAGTGTTTGGAAATAATCGGGGGAAAAAAGCAAAAGCAAACAAAACATTCATCTCACTTCATTTAAGATTATTCAATTCCAGGAAATGGCTGATTTATGTGTTTGTTTGGAGGGGGAGGGTGTATAAAGTATGAAGGAAGGATCATTAAAAATGTTAACTGGCTCCTGCATAAAAACCAACTGTGTATGTTTTCCTCTCTTTACCCCCCCACGTTCCGTGGCTCCATTTATCAGCATGAGGAGGGAGGAGGTGGTGAGGGGGGTATACGAATTAAGACCACATAGGGAAAGAAATCAGACTTTTTTAAATGCCGAGACTGGCTAGAAAATTGGCTTAGTGCGGCAGATAGCGAACTGAACAAAAGGAACATATATATGAGCTTGAAGTGATTGAAGTAGCTGGCGTCGCCCGATGTGTGCCCAGCATTTGATTCCCGCTACGGCTCTTACATAAACTGCTCGCTTAATTTCACACCGCGCATCTGAAAAATGACAACAAACGCTTTCATTAGAGAGCGATGGCGCAGCCCCATGAAGAGACTTTAATGTTCTTGAAGCGAGGAGGAAGGAAGGAGGAGAAGGATGGGGGG
>NW_005188526.1:7262-20002 GCF_000239375.1 Pundamilia nyererei
CACACACACACACCTCCAATTCCTCCCTCTTTCTCTGCTGCGTGAATTTGTTTTCCTAGCGTGCGATTGGTAACGCTCATTTTTCCTCCTTCTCCCTTCTCTCTTTGGTGTGGCGAATATTTTGCATATGCTTACTGAGGTACACGTACCGGGGTTAGAGTTAAGCCCGGTTTGGTAATTTGGGATCTTTCATCTGCTTTCGGCACGAGGCCAATCCTACACTGACACAGAATCGGGTCATGGGTAGGGTTTTTGCCACAGGGCACGAGGATGTGCGTTTCAGCCTGTGCGTGAATGTGTGGGCGTTCTCCTTCACGCTGTACCACAGCTTAGCTCTCTTGCTTTTTTCATATGGTGATGCATGAAGGTGCAACACAGAGGTACCACCCTTGAGGTGACTAACACACCATCCCCAATCCCATCCAGAATAACACAGGTCTCTCCTCAAATTCAGCAGCTTTGTTGCCCCTTTTTCCCTCGCTGGTGTCTGGTGAGTGTGTCTGCAAGCTTCCCTGTGTGTGAAACTACAAAAATATATGGGAGGGACTTTGTGTTACTGATACTGAGAGCTTCAAATAAAGACTGAAAAGTATTTTATAAGTATTTACTATATTTCATTATGTGTTCATGTTACTAAAATTCAACTTAGCCTTCGTCTAAAAATTCCTAGTTCAATAATGAGAGCATCCATCCTTGCCAAATCATCAACTACCATTATACAAAATCTACTGTGAACACTTAGGAAGTATGAGGATTTCTGCACTGATTAATTAATCTTCATCTCAATCATGAACAGATGGACTTAATAATCAATCACACTTTAGGCTTTAAGAAAACATGAATGTCTTTGCAACTTATTTCAAAGCTACTTGTAGTCAGGTAATTTAACTAAGAAGTTAAGGTAAAAGACACATGTGGTTTATAGAGGTGAACAGATTCTTTTATAGAGAGATTCTAGGTGCAGCTAATCAGTGGCAGGGTGGGGGTCTCAGGATCACATCTCCGATTTGGTTCTGTTGGCTATGTCGACTGATGACTTCCAGCTTAAACCCGATCGGTTTGCTGGTGGTGAAGTGGCGGGGATGACAATTAGCACCTCAAGTCTGAAGCGAGGGAAGGCTGTAGGTGCTCACTGCAGTTTGGGAGCAGTTGTTGCTTCAAGTGGAGGACATTAAGCATCTATTCCTAAGTGGGGGAAGAGTATTGAGGTTTTGCAGACACATGACCACTAACCATGTGATCTTAATTTGTCCACCATTTTGGGCATGTGACAATCATGGTAGGGTCAAATGACTAAGCTCCTAATCACACAGGCCTAGAAACTGGTCAGTGACCCTCTGGCAACCACTGATGATTAGGGAAAAATGTGTACTCCTCAGCCAGTCAGGAAAAATCTCCTTGCAATTTCTTTGGTTGCTATTGCTGCATTTGCCTGTGGTTTGCATGGAAGACTCTGCTTTGTCTACAACCACTTGTATTGTCTTGGCATTGCAAACATTTGTTGGTTTGCATCGCCCTTTCCAAGAAGTCAGCAAATGTTTGCACATATGTCGGTATCCAAAGCAAAGCAAAGCACAGGAAGCCGCTGCAATCTGTTAGCGACCAAAGCAATAAAAACAATGTTTTTCTCAGCACCGTTTGCAACAGCCAGCAACCTCCAGGAAGCACTCGCCAACCAGTTGTGCGATATACATGTCACGCTCATGACCAGTGATTGTATCAGACCCAATATGTTGGACAACTATAGCAAGACTCTATAGCAGGAGACTGAAATATGGATTGTCTGCAGCAGTGTGGCTGCTGCACCAATCTATTGCAGTGAAGAGAGCTGAGAGAGAAGGTGAAAGTGTAAATTTTCTGGTTGTTCCCACCCTTACATAGGGTCATGTGCTGTGGGCAGTGACTGAAAGATGAGACAGCATATAAAAGCACACACAGCTTTAGATGTAGCATCAGGAGCTTGTTCTGTCAGGAGGAACTCAGAATAAAACTGTGACTCCAGGTCAGAAGAAACCAGCTAAATGCCCCGTAGGTGAGGTGGATTGTGAGTGATGTCACTGCTCAAATCCACCAGCCATGTCAACCTCAGTCATCACTTAAGATGCTTGAATTGCTCCACAGGGAGTAGGAGCTTTCTTCCCAAGAAAACGATGGGAGTAATCATTTTCTGCAAATGTACACATAAGTCTGATATACCCGCAGTAACCCCAAAAGCATCCAAGACCAATTCATTAACCCTCTCCAAACCAGTAAAACATTGGAATGAGCAAAGACCATTACCGCTCTGGTTTCCCTGTAGGTAATTGTCTTTCATAGTTTTCATTCCACAACCTTTTCCTCTGTTTTAATGAATACAGGGTTTGTTCGACTGCTTACATGTGGTGTTCATTGGAACCTTTATTAAGGTCTTAAAATCCAAACAAGAGGTTTAAAGTTTTGAGCGGTTTGACTAAACTTTAAACTAGACTTTATCATAGAATTTTGACAAGTTGTACTAGGAAATGCACAGTTGGAAATTCCCTGTGTTTAATGTAGCCATCATAAGTATACCTGTGCTATGCTCTGTGTGTGTGTGTGTGTGTGTGTGTGTGTGTACCTTCAGGCCTTCAGCAGGTGAGCAGCTGATTAGGACAAGGTTATTCCTGTGTGTATCTGTGGGAGTCCAGGGCCATAGCTCCTCACTGGACTCATCCTGGTTCCACCAGCAGAGTGCCACATCCTGGACACTGTTGAGACTTACATGTCTGTGGAGCCTACGACCACACCCGCCCAACTCCACACATACCACCTGGACACAAAAATACAAAACAGTGAAAATGGGCAATTAAAATAGTAGGAAGACAGAGATTCTTGAAGTTAGAACATATTTTATGAAGAATGGGAAAGATATGCGAGCATCTCAGTGTTTCGCTCATTTGGATTCACCTTCCTGGCCTGTTTTAAAACCCGAGGGCTCTGACACTTTCACGGCTGGAGCCCCTGGTGCCTCTGCTGTCCTTCCCCCATCCTGTTTTTGTTGATGTCTAAGGTTGTTTTTTCATCTTCCATTATTAATGTCTGTGTGCGTTTTGTTCTGTCGGGCTTGTTGTTTTAGTGATGTGCATATTTTTTGGGAAGGTCCGCCACGCTCTACGGGCCACAACAAAGAGACGCACAGTAATGAGCTCTCGTGGCGCTTGGGGGGGTGGGCGGGTTACACACATTCACACAGACACACAAATAGACACACATACATAAATATGTGCATGTATGTATACAATCATTGATTTATAAAGTAAACAAACACTCTTGGATAGACACACAAAGTGCAGGTACACACACACAGCCCCATATTCATACAAACCTTTCATATATTCTTTATCTTCAGCCATACTCACTAACACAAGGAACCAGAGTCAATGGCTAATGCGCACACATTAAGAGACACACACACATCCATGACCTCTGTCACACTGCAGAAGAATGGCTAAAACCTGATAGGTAGAGGGAGGACAGAGGTGAAGGAGGCAAAAGAGAGAGGAATAAATGGTGATAACGAATTAAAAAAAGCTGATTGTTTGGGTTTGGAGAGAGGGTTAAGAAAGGCAAGTGAGGTGAAAGCTGCTGTCATGCACTATAGCTTCGGGGAAATGAGAATTGAGGAATAAAATACAAGCATGAATTAATGAATGAGTGAAGGACGAAACAAAAAAGTGCACATGAAGAGGTTAAAAAGAAATCCAGATTAATTAGATCAGTATCAGTAATAGATCAATGAGAGGTTTGTGCCAAAATAAATGTTTGAAACCTAGGAAAAGAGCAGTTGTAACATCAAAATCCCCCTAAAAGGGCATCAGCAGGAATTTGGGAATATGTCTTTAGAAAATCAATTACTAAAAACATGTCTCAACAAAAGAAAATGGTCTAAAAGTCCCAGAACATGCAGAAATTAGTAAATCGACAAGCTGTACTGTATGAGTGGAGCAGATTTGAGAGTCAGTGGTCCATGTCTGCCCTCCTTGCCCCCTCGGGGGGGGAAATTTGCTTTGGACACAGAATACGCCTGAAAATGATGGAGCTACATCCGATGATAAAGGGAACAAAGAGTTGCTCCAAACAGCTGAACGGGAGATCACTGACAGATTAGAAATGGAAAAGAAAAAATAAAATCTGAAAATCACTGGGTTAATAACACACTCTATCTCTACCCCCCGTATGTCCCCTCCATCCCTACCCATCTCTTCGCTCTTCTAGGTTTTTTTTTCTGCTGGCGTTTGCTGGTCAGCAATAATCAAAAACCACTTTCTGTGGGCCGGATTAGTTTAGCCCCCCCCCTCAACGCCCCCTACTCTCCCTTCTCCAGCTTAGCCCACTGGACCAGGGCGGCGTGTACGCGTGTGCGTGTGTGTTGTAGGGGATGGGCAGCTGGGCATATGTGTACACATGTGTGTACTGGTCGCAGGTTGCATGCATGTATGTGCACATGCATTGACAGAGGTGTGTTGGATGTACAATATGGAGTGGTGGGGGTGATGCGGGGGGGTGTCTTATCAGGACTGTGCTTCTGGAGACAGACGCACAGCAGCAACGATTGCTTTTACACACACACACACACACACACACACACACACACACACACACACACACACACACACACACACACACACACACAGCCCTTAACAAAAGGGCCTGGCAGTAATGTGATAATGCCAGGGTTAGCGGTTAGCCAGCTAGCAAAGGAGGACAGAGTGTAGTTTTGTTTTGTGGGAAGAACCGTCCTACACATAATCAAGCATATTACTAACAGCTAAAAAAAACAAAAAAAAACAAAACACCTTCAGATCAGAGGGAGCCCAATACACACCTGAATGGAGATTAACAGACAGGAACAGGGAAGTCGCAGAGCCAGAGTCAAACTGGGAACATGTGAGCTATAAAGGCTACATTCTCATGATAATGTATATTGTATTGATGTAATACTAAACTGAACCAGTTGGAGAAATATTTATGACTTTTAATCCATTTCCCACCCTCATTTTCTTGAAGTGTGTCTCTGAAAACAATTTTTCCGTTTGACTGGTCTCATATGTGCTGATTCATGTCATGTGTACAAATGGAATATTTTCCTCTTTCAAAGCATGAAAAGAGCAGTTGGTGGTGGTGTGAATCATTTCATCGTTTACATCACAGACCACAGTTGGAGGCCTACATGGGACTCTACTCTAATTGCCTTATTAATTATCATTAGAAACTGTGTTAGGTTTAGGTAGTAAGAGGTTTTTTGTTAGGTTCAGGATATATGTTTATGTTTTATAAACTTCTTAGTTAGGTTTACAGAAACATCTTATTACATCTTATTAATAAACATTTTATTAGTTGCAGGGTGACACAGGTTACAGTCTGGATAAAATACATGCAAAAGACATGAAACATACTTCCCACTGAAATGCATTACATTCAAATTCATTTTAACTTCACAAAAATGAAATAATTTGTGTTCGCGATCATGAACAGATTTCTTTTTTTGTAACCTCTTCACATTTTGCCACAAGGCAACCTCATATTTAAGAAAATGTGATGAGAAAAATATTGGATTAATGGTTTATTATTTACAGCCATTTAAATAAGATTTAATTTTCACATCTTTGTCAAAATCCATAGTGATGGTCTACAGATTACAAAAATCAGGCCACCGTCCATATAGATTGAGAACAGACTGGAGGAAACTATTCTTAGTGGACTTTCCAAGCCAGATTTGGTAATTTATCTAGCTGTCACAGGGAGAAGGTCAATAACAAATCAAGGACCCAGCAGGTTCTGACTGAGCTTCAACATGTTTTTTTTCTTTCCTAGCAGCATTTTCATAGTTATTTTTAATGGCATTTCCTCTCCGGTGTCCACTGAAAGGACATGTAACTGTTTTACTTAATCTCAACAAGAAAAAGTACCCTACCGAATGTGAAACTGATCCAAGAAAACACTCTGGAAGTGTTTCCCAAGCAGCTGGCTACATTGAGTGCACTTTTTCTTTTTGGCCTCCGTTTTATTTTTATTTTTTAAACACTTCTCCATCTCTTTTTGCAATCATCAACCTAAAGACACACATGCTTAAGCACACACATTTCTCCATCAATGCGTTACCTGTACCTTGATTTCAGAGGGTGAGAGTTTGTCTGTTCGCCTGCCAGTCTCTGGGGAGTTCTGGGTCTTTTTGTTCAGGTAGACTGCCGCCACTTGGCTCTGCTCCAGGAAGGACAGCAGAATCAGCCTATCGCTCAGCACCGCTGGCAAAGACATCGTCACACGAAATGTCATCATTCAAAGCAGAACAAAAAAAACCACCACAACTGTGTGCTATTGAGGAGAACCATATTATTAGAGCACAATTACAGCTTTTACTTGTAAACACATGAGAAAAATGTGGAATAATTTAGTAGCAAATCTGCATGTTATGATTCATCAAGTTTTTCTGATTGTAAATCTACAAAGTCTGCAATAGCTTCATTAATATTCATCATTAATCACTGACAGCTGGACACATTAAGTAATAAAGACTGGGCTTTTTATGTGGAAAATATCCAGACCTATCCTGTTAGCTTCCACACTGTTAACTCTGCAACCTGCACAGCGTCCTGGAGATCCTTTCTAAACATTATGCTCTCCTTACACCTTAATGCAGCTTATCACCCTTCATCGGTTTCCATTAGTTTTGAGCATCTGTCTCACATCCCGTCAATAATTCTTCCTTCCTACTCTTTCCTTTTCACCTAGTCTACTCGTTTCCTATCTCCACCTTCCTGCATCCCCCCCTCCTCTGTATCTCTTCCCCTCCTGTCAGTGCACTGGAAGCTCTAAGGCCTTTTTGTGGTAGAAGAACACACTTGATCCTGTTCAACTCTTCAGGAGCTGCATGGAAACGCTGATTAGCAATTAAGCCTCCCTCTCCTTCAAATTAATCTGTTTATGAAACCAATTAAATGGAAAGGGTGGGGGTGTTGTTACACATGCAGGATATCTGCTGCTTTGAGTTGAACGAGTAAGGCTGCACCCCGAGATTCAGAAATCTAACCAGCAATTAATCATGGTATGTGTGTATTTATAAACGTAGGGTATTGGTACGATTACACGTCAAATTATCCTGTTGTGTGAAAATTTCAAATTAATATGCAAATATTCACGTGCGAAGAGAAATGCAGAAAAACTAGCATTTTAAATCAGGTCAACTGAGTCAGGTTGTCCTCATGTTGAAGTTGGATTATAAAGCATTCGTAACTAAAACTGGTTCAAGGCTTAAACCATTAAAACACAAAACAACAACAACAACAAAAAAAACCCAGCCATTAACGATGCCTTAGCTTTACAAAACAACATTTAATGCAGTAGTAAGCGTCTTTGTAATAGATTATAGACAAATCGAGTTAAATGCAGTTTAGTATTGATCTCGATGGGTGTCTATAAACGGGATTAAGATTAATCCCATTCATTTCCAAATGAAGGAAGGGATGTGAACCCAGGCTGTGGCCCAATCTGGGACCAGGTGGCTGATTTGGCATTAAGAACCAGACCTTCATGACCCACCCGTGAACACCCCAGACGCACACACATTTTAGACACATTCAAATCTACAATTGCAGACAAATGCACGGATAGCTACAAATACATTCATACAGACAAGCCTGCAACCACAGTTTATGCATGCATTTCTACACTCAGTAACACATGTAGAAATGCATTCACGCCCACAAGCATACGGCAAAGCTAACACATGGCCCCACGAAACGTACTCAGACAAAATGCACACACACACACACACACACACACACACACACAAACACACAGTCCCCTAAATCCATTTAATGCCATCTCCTCAGCAGCATGTTGACATAAGAGGCCAATGGGCTTAACCAAAGCACATTTAAACAGTGGTAAATGAAACCGGCTATGAAAAAAATCACTTAAGGATGCTTAATCGTGGAGCATACGCGCAGCTTGGCCCAGCCATCGGCCAAAGGAAGCTGCTAATACTTTGATGGTGTAAAATGTTTGTAATCTGCAGCTCTTTATGATGCAATCAGAGCTCATGGTAGGAACACTGTCGTAACCAGCATTCAGGAAGCAAAGTTTAACAAAGGAGTACGAGTGTGCTTTGTTGCTTTGTGAAATAAAAACAGACCTGGATGCAGTTGCTTTAAGTACCAAACCTCACATTTAGCCTAAACCATGCAAATCAAAGGGATTTTCGTTTGCATACAAACACCAAAAAGCTTTTTTGCTCTCCATTTAGAAAGTTGTCCAATCCCGTTCAGACAATGAAAATGAATTCTTTGGCATTACGCAGCGGCTTAGAGTTTAATTTAAGATTCGACTACAGCTGCAATATTTAGCCAATTAATTGCTTGGGTAAAAGAAAATGAAGGAAAAGTATTTTCATAATTGTCAAGCAAAATGCCAAATATTGTTTCTCACAATATGAGGATTTCCTGTCTAACACATGACAGAAAATCATACACTTTGGGCTGTAAAAGGCTGGCTGCGGGAAGTTATGGTTTACTTTTCATGCATTAAACAAATAAAACGATGAAGAAAATAATATTCACATTAACTGATGGTGAAAAAAAATATCAATACGAGCAGCAATTTAAGTAAGTTTTCAACTTATCTGACATGGCAGTAATTTAGATATATATAAAAAAAATCTAACACACGTTGACCTCACATATGTCCTTACACAACAAGAAAAACCAAAACACACAGACACACGCATATAGGAGTTAAAACTGTAATTGTAAACTGTTTTAGTAACTGTACATTGTAAGCATTAGATGGTGTGATCCACTAAGGCTCTCTACTCTAATTGTCTCAGGCTAATTTAACAAGTGGCAGATGTGAGAACCTCTAACCGACTGCACCACCCTGAAAACACGCACGCACACACACACACACACAATCCCCGGAACCCACCCTCTCACAACCATTACTCTAATAATTAGTGCCTCTGAGGCTTTGAATGGAGCGCAGCGGGAGATGAGTTAGTGTGTGTGTACCTGTGTGTGTGTCTGTGTGTGTAAATGTGAGTGGACATACAGAAAGTGTTTGTTTGTCTATAAGAGGGTAAAAAAAATAAGAAATGAAAAATCTGTAATCGCAAATGTATGCATATGGGGACAAGTGTGTGTATGTCTGTATGCCAATTTGTGTGTGTGTGTGTGTGTGTGTGTACTATGGGGGCTTTATCAAGTGTCTAGAGACCCCGGGCGGAAGTGGGGAGGGCGGTGTTATGAACAAATAATTGATACAGAAAGAAAGAAATAATTAGCAGATTTGGGCCGGTGTCCACAGCCCTTTATTCTCTCCTGCCAGGTCTGCAGAGCGAGGGAGTGCAGCGCGAGGGGGGCGGTACTCCCTGGAGGAACGCGCGATGGAGGGAAAAACACTGATGGATGCTCTTAAGGGAAGGCCCCTGGACACACACAGCACAAAAGGATTTGCCCGCAATTAGCTAGCAGAGTCGCCTTGCTCACCTGTGGCACCTGTTATGTGTGTCTGAGTTGGCGCGTGTGGCGCGAGAGAGTGTTTGCGTGACAGAGTGGCGAGGAAAGGGTAGACGGTAGATGCATGTGGGGTGAGCAGGTGTAACCGCGGCGTCTATGCCGCCGCTGTAAGAGAAAGTGCGAGGTATAGACGTCATTGTGGTTTTTATAAAACTGAACATTTAAATGCTAATGCGTTCGCATTTGTTTGTTTGTTTTGTTTGTTGCTGTGGGCAGAGAGAGGTAGCCGGGCATGATGTTTGTGTCCGTAAATCTGCTTAAAGCTCAATGAACCTCTGGAATATTTAAATCACCTAAAAAACAGAATTTCTTTCAGTAAATTCAAAAATAAAAACAATACACCAGAAAGCCCTTTGTTTACACTATAATGGGCATGCCGGTTGCAACAGCACTAATTAACATCAGCAGCACCAAAGTAACCAATACGACAGTCAAAAATGTCTTATGATGTTAATTGTACACTAAAGGCTCCCTGAATGTCTTGGACCAGCTGATCAGGGCTGTCAAACCCAGTAGCACTTAGGGCCACTAATTAAGGGCCACAAATATATAGCATATATAGCACACTTTAATTTAATGTAAAATGCATGTTCCACATAGCCTAAAGACCTTCAGTCAATACAAACGCTGCTCATCTTTCATACCGTTTGGTCAAGCAAAGAAATTTCTTATTATACCTTTACAATAAAGCATATAACATACATCAAACTGTACTTGCTTTAAATGCCTGAAACATAAAGCTACAATCACTGGACTTTAAAAAACAAATAAGTGTCAAACTCATTTTAGTTTGACAGCCACATGAGACCAGTAAGATTATTCACTTCTAAGCTATAATAAAAAAGAAACTTCTCCAAATTGCTCCCCTTTAATTTAGTGTAATTTAGTGTTCAATATACCATCCATTTATAATACTAATGAGCCTGAGAGTCTTAAGAAAATGAAGTGTAATTTCAGCAATACACCAGTAAGTCTGGGGCTTACACTTCAAGAAAAAAATGTGTTACAGATTACTCTATTTTAAGTCATCCTAGTTTTACAACGGTGCCATCGTACAAAAAACACAAACAAAAGGAAACATTAAGCTACTTAACTCATTTTCTACGGTGAAAAAAAAGAACTTTCAGTTATTTAATGGAATATTAGATGTAAAAAGATACCCTGTCATGTGACAGTTTATTTATTACTTACTTTCTTTAGGGCAGTATGGCAGACGATGGATGATGTTTTTAAAACGGACAACTTCTGACTAAATAAAAAGTTCAGGCTCTCTTGATGTGGCCCATTTGACAGGAAAAATACAGTGAAAAGTCCAAATGTTTGCAATTTTCACATTTTAAAAATGCAGTCCTAAAGTCTGTCTATTAAAGTAGCCTGATTTTATAGGGGGGCTTAAGTATATGAGTATGTCTGCTTATAAAGCTAAAAGTCAATAAGTAAGGGCCAGGATCACTTTCTTCAAAGTGTAGGGGTTTTTTTTAAGTTAGGGTCCTGTGATGATGTGCTAGGGGGTAAAGAATTCATTATGTCAGTGTGCCTCTACAACTAACCATGCGTCACCGTGCTGGCTGGTAGTCGGCCCACTAATGTACGGTCTATACACACTTGTTCGAGCTGAGGTCCTTGTACAGTCAGGGTCACCAGCACTCCACTGCTGAGCATGACCTGCAGGACAGCACACACAAAAACAGAAACCTCAGAATGACTACAGCTAAAAGAGATTTAGTCTAGTCTCTCTATTACACCATTCAACAATGAGCAGCTCCTTTGTTGAGTTTAAAGCCCATTTAATGTCACAGATAATGTACAAGGTGTGCACCTATGAGGAGGAAGTGTAACATCACAATTAAAATCCAACAGGTAACTTTGGGAAGAACTTTAATGTGGAAACGTGAAGCATGCATTGCATAAAACAGCGAAAATTGACTTTAGTGATGTAGAAGACATCACATATGAAGTTTATCATATGAAATTAAACCAGGTAATTTTCTTAAATGTTGAGACTATGTACCAGATTTTGACTTAGCAATAATCAAGACATAAAGAAGAAAAGAAATGCGTGGCTCCAAAGGAGATGTGCAGCTCTACGTGCTCCTACTACAACCCAAGGATGATGTTACTAATACAAACAGCAGCTTCTGGCTTCCATTCATGCTCATAAGAAGCTGGGAAAAATGAACTTGAATTAAATACAGTTTATTTATCCTTGTTATGATTGCTGGCATAGTTTGAATTTGTTTACTCTTTAGATTAGCTTTAATATTAGAAATATGTCTAGAGTGAGTCTTTCTAGCTCATATCAAGAAAGAAAGAAAATAGTGAAGGAAATCATTTTTCTTTTATAAACCGAGAGTCCTAAAGAGGGACTTGTAGGTTAGATGCTAAAGAAATTTGGGGATTTTTCTGTGTTAATCTTAGCAAAATAAAACTGATATTTTAATACAAGTTTAATTTCTAAAGAAATTAGCTTAACTCTCAGATTCACTACTCTGTTATCACTTGGGGTTAAAGAAATGATCGTGCTCGGGGATGACACAATAAACAAATTCACATATTACTAACATTTAAAAAAAAACTAGAAACTTGCTTTTACCAGGATTAGCAACATGCAAATCAGCCTTAGGGATTTTTAAAAATGCCATGTTGTAATTATACTGATATTGTTTGAGATGAACTAGTAAGCGGTGGTATAATAAAGAGAAACTCTTGAAACTTCACCCACAAAAGACATATCTGAGTGTATGTGTGTGTGTCTCTACTTCCACACAGTAGGTCTTGGGCTTAGGAGGGTGTATACCTGGCAGCAGTGCTTGTTTCTCCATCTGGTGTGAATGCAGGTGTTGGTCTGCAACAGTTCCTGAATGAGCACGATGGACAAACGGAGAGAAAGACAAAGAGACAGAGTTGAACCAAGTAACGCAACAAAAGTGAGCTGAGACCAGACAGGTGCTTTAGACAGAGTGGGAAATTAAACAGCAAAAAATATGTCTGTGTAAGTTTCTGGAGTCACAATTCGCTAACTTTCTAATGCATAAATTGTCTTGGTAGCACACAGTACCAGGCAACTGCCACCACAGGAGGTCACTGCAGCAGTTCCTGCTCATGAAGAGGTGGAAGAGGGTTGAGAAAGGGGTGCAGGTAACAACTCTGTGTGTGTGTGTGTGTGTGTGTGTGTGTGTGTGTGTGTGTGTGTGTGTGTGTGTGTGTGTG
>NW_005188527.1:0-4363 GCF_000239375.1 Pundamilia nyererei
ATATAGTTTATGTCTTCCATATTTCCAACCATATCCATAATCACATACTGTGTATGCTACCATTGTATATAGTGTATTATCTTACTTTTTTTCATTGATTGTACTTAATTGTATTTTTGTATTTCCTTCATATATCTGTACCTGAGCTGAGGTGACGCAAAAAATTTCCCCGTTGTGGGATCAATAAAGTCTTATCTTATTCCTTCCACCGCCCGACAATTTTCTCAGTCGATGTCAACAGCACTTCGCCAGCACTATACACAGTGCAGATAGAGCACCGCTTTCTCCTCCTGAGATGCCTGACTGTTTGCCAGAATCTCTTTGAGGCAGTCTGAAAGTCTTTTTCCATGGCCTCTCCTCCCACACCCGAGTTTTTGCTTCAGCCACTGCCCGAGCCACATTCCGCTTAGCCTGTCGATACCTGTCGACTGCCTCTAGAGTCCCACAGACTAACCAAGCCCGATAGGACTCCTTCTTCAGCCTGGTGGCTCCCTTCACCTTTGGTGTCCACCATTTGGTTTGGGGATTACCACCACGGCAAGCACCAACCACCTTGCGGCCACAGCTCAATGCAGTAGCTTCGGCAATGGAGACGGTGAACATGGTCCATTCGGACTCAATGTTCACAGTCTCCCTTGGAATGCTGTTGAAGATCTCGCGGACTGGGGCCTCTGCTAGACGTTCCCAGCACACCCTCACTACGTGGTGCACCGGGTCTGTCCAGCATCCTCCGCCGCCACCTGATCCAACTCACCACCAGGTGGTCAGTTGACAGCTGAGCCCCTCTCTTTACCCGAGGGTCCAGAACATATGGTCGCAGGTCTGGTGATACGATTACAAAATCGATCATCGACCTGCGGCCTAGAGCGTCCTGGTGCCACATGCACTTATGGACACTCTTATGTTCCAACAAGGTGTTTGTTATGGCCAAACTGTGATTTGCACGGAAGTCCAATAACAAAACGCTGCTCGGGTTCAGATCAGGTAGGCCCAATCACGGTCCCAATCACGGTTTGGCAGCCGGGGATCAGTCCACCAGGGCCTCCGCTCCTGGCCGCCGCCCGTCACACAATGCACCCGACCCCTATGGCACCTCCTGCGGGTGGTGGGCCTGCGGGAGGATGGGCTCATGTCTCCTCTTCGGGCTGTGCCCGGCCGGGCCCCATGGACTAAGGCCCGGCCACCAGACACTCGCCCTGGGACACCCTCCCCGGGCCTGGCTCCAGGACTGGGCCCCAGTAACCCTATCCCGGGCAGGGTAAACTGTTTCCTCGACGTTCTCTTGATAAGGGTCTTCTTAATCGCTCTTTGTCTGGTACCTCACCCAGGACCAATTTGCCATGAGAGACCCTACCAGGGGGCAAAAGCCCCCCGACAACATAGCCCCTGGGATCCCTGGGACACACAAACCCCTCCACCACGGTAAGATAGCGATTCACAGAGAGGGAAACTGATAATTTAAATTAAGAATTCCCTATCAAGATACTGTTTATGCAATAATATAAAACATGTTTGAAATGATCATCAGTAGAAAAAATTTCAATTCTGACCTGAGAGTTTCCATATTACAATGTTGACTCTTCAATCCAACAGACAGGAGCTTCACGCCTGAATCCTGCAGGTCAGAGTTACTCAGGTCCAGCTCTCTCAGAATAGAGGACTGTGAACTGAGGACTGAGAACAGATCTTCGCAGCCTCTCTCTGAGAACTGACAATGACTTAGTCTGAAAAATGAAATATAAACATTAAACGAACACTGTTGAAGTGGAATGAGAGTGCACGGAAGAGTTAAGGTTTAGCAATATGTAACCCTGTTTTTTTTGTTTTTTTTTCAGGAATCCTTCATGCCTTACTAACATAAAATAGATGGATGCCACTGACATTTATTGGCTATATTACACTAGTCAAAAGAAGAAAAAAACCCACAGTAAAAACAAAACACCAAGATGATACTTAGGACAGCGGTGAATCAATTCTGGTTTTCTAAGGCAAATGCCAATTGGGCTTCATGTGCCGGGCAGTGAGGGCAGTGCATTAACACCGAAGTAGCTGACATTGATCAATACTTAAATGATCATAAAACTATTGCAGAAGTTTAACTGATGTTATATTTTAATTAAAACGTGTTCCTTTATTTTTATTCTTTTTTAATAGTGTATTCATATTGCTTAATTCTGCCAATTGATGAAAAGCACAGTATCACTTGATTTCACCTCAGCATATTCAGTTTACAGTGTGGACTCCTCAGTCCTGCTGAAAGAAGCTTCACTGCTGAATCCCGCAGAGTGTTGTTACTCAGGTCCAGCTCTCTCAGACTAGAGGACTGGCAGTTCAGAACTGAAGACAGGGCTTCATAGCTCGTCTCTGACAAGTTACAGAGACTCAGTCTGGGGGAAAAGAACATTTTTAAAAATCTGTTGTCTTCTCATGTTAAAAGGTTAGAAATATAGAAGATTACCATAACTTCAAAAAAAAATTATTTCTTTCTCTCCCTCTCTCAAAATGTATTTCATAAAACACAACAATAAAAGTTGACCTTGATTTGCTTAGAACTTTAACTGATTTCTTATGTCAATTCATAAAGAATGAAAGAATGCAGAATATTAGATGAGCTGACCTGAGTGTTTTCAGTGTACACTCTGGACTCTTCACTGAAGCAGACAGAAGATTCAGTGCTGAATCCTGCAGAGTGTTGATACTCATGTTCAGCTCTCTCAGACTAGAGGACCGGGAGCTGAGAACTGAGGACAGAGCTTCATAGCCTCTCTCTGAGAGTTTAGGGACACACAGACTAAAAAGAACAAAAACAATTTGAAAAATTATCATTTAATCACAAACGGTTTGCGATTCATTCAAATCACTTCATATCCTGAACCTTTACAAGAAAGACAAATGTCAGTGTGCATTACTATTTATGGTTGACTTAAAAACGTTATATTTACATAGGGACAAAATATCAAAGACCTGGAACTTGCTCATTAAATCCAATGATCCTGTTGAGTGAGGGCTAATTAGACTCTAAGACTGCAAAAGTCCTTTGATCTCACTTAGGTTAATAAATGATTTAGAGATTCTGAGAGACTGAAACAGTAAAGTTTTTATAGAAATAATTTCTGCAAAAGCAGATACAGTAGTTAGAAAACACATCAGAGTTCTCCACAAAGCAGTGTGTAACAAGCGACTGAACATGCACGGGATTTCAGTGTCACTTAATCTATTTATTTGGCTTTGTTCACTAAATTCTTCACTGTAAGCTACAGGTGTCTCCAGGAGCAGCTCCATTCTGTGCTACTCCACTAACATTACAAACTCCTCTCTCGCATGTCCCCACAGTCTCTACATATTTAGAGAAGAGAGAGCCATTAGTTCCCGCACACACCAGTTTCTCCCATCACTGTGATGCTGCCCTTAGAACTCACTATACTGGCCCTCCACAGGCAGACCAGTTATCACAACACCACCACATACTCCCACAGCCCGACTGAGGCCTGGGCCACATCCGACCGAGCCTACTCCACCTGAGGACACACCTGCCTGCCCTCCCCCCAAGTGGTACCCTAAATATTGTACCTTCATCCAACTGCACACACTTCTTCAGGTTTGCTGTGAGCCTCAAAGACTACAGGACGCGACCACTTGCTGCACATGGTCCACCCAGGTATCACTGTGGATGATAACATCATCCAAGTAGGCAGCAGCATACACAGCATGCAGCTGCAGTATCCGGTCCATGTGGCACTGGAAGTTGGCAGGGGCTCCAAACAGAGGTGTGGACTCGAGTCACATGACTTGGACTCGAGTCATTAATTTTATAACTTTAGACTTGACTTGAAAAAATGTTCTAAGACTTGTGACTTGACTTGGACTTTTACACCAATGACCTGGGACTTGAATTGGACTTGAACCGGTTTACTTGAAAAAAATTGATATTTCACCCCAAATATAAAATTTAACATACATATTATATAGAAAACGTGCACCATTAATTCAATTCATTGATTCGTTTATTCAAACCACACTCCGTACTATGTGTGCGTGAGCTGTAGCACAGCCAATCAAATTAACCAGATTAAAAAAACAACAACAAACGCTCAAAAATGCTGCAAGGAGTTATTTTTTTCAGGTACATAAACTATGCAGTAGTCAACAAAAAACCAAAATGCAATATGCAAAACATGCAAGAAGAGAATCACAGACAGAGATGGAACAGCTTCCAACTTTCTACCCTACAAGAATCCAAGAATAACATGCAGTTTATCTCAGAACTGTCGGTGAAAATTATTCTTGGAGCTAGGTTTAATTGAGCTGCATTTTAAAGAGGTGCAATTTCACAATTTGTGTATATTTTCTAAGTTCACTATTT
>NW_005188527.1:4432-15471 GCF_000239375.1 Pundamilia nyererei
AAGACTCGAAAGGACTTGAAATTCAAAGTTTCAGACTTGTGACTTTACTCGGACTTTTACACCAGTGACTTGAGACTCGACTCTGACTTGCCTGACATTACTTGAGACTTGACTTGTGACTTGAGGATAAAGACTTGAGACTTACTTGAGACTTGCAAAACAATGACTTGGTCCCACCTCTGGCTCCAAACAACCCGAACAGAAGTGTGACAGATTGGTACAAACCGTACAGATTGGAGAAAGTTATTTTTTCCCTGGAATCTGCAGATAAGAGAATCTGCCAGTAGCCCATGGTAAAATCCAATGTAGTGAAAAGGCGGGCAGTGCCCAAGAGGTCGTCAACCCAGGGCATGGGGTAGGCTTCAAGCTGTGACACTTCGTTCACCTTGCGATAGTCAACACAGAACCGTATAGACCCATCCTTCCTTACCACAGGAACTATGGGGCTACACCACACACTGTGAAACACTTCTATTACTCCCAACTTTAACATCTTAGCCAATTCCCTCTGAACAATTTGCCTTTTATGTTCAGGCAGAATGGTGCTCAATGAGTGAAGTATGACCAAGAACGGGGGAAAACACATCTGCTTGGATGTCTGGCCAATAAAATCGGGATGTTATTCTCTCCAGAGTTTTGTTTTATCCCACATGCCCTGCCATGGGGATATAATGAGCTGCCGGGAAATTATATTCCAGGCGGCATCGCAGCACCAACAGTTAGGTGTGTGTTTCTTCGGTGTGAGTGTCGTGACTCACTCAATACAGCCTGTCATTCCACAACAGGAAATGCAGGTAAATCTGCACAGCAAACAATATGTGATATCACGCGAGCCTTCTTCTGATAGCCCAGGTCAAAGCCAACCATTCCATTCTGCAGTTTCTGGCCCAGGCAAACAGCCGCTCTCCTCCAGTCATCCGGCTGGCTGGCTGGTCCTCCAGGGAGAGGCCCAGATGATCCACAACTGCAGCACACATCGAGTTAGGGCTGGGCGATATGTCGAGTTTTTTTTGTTTTTTTTAAATATCGATATATTTTTATACGAGATATAAGATCCTAAAATCCTTTCATTTTCTCAAAAGTTGACAATGCACCGTATGTATGAATTCTGGTTGTGCTTGATGACCGCGAAATGATTTTATGTGGGACACGGCGCTCAGCAATCTGTCAAAAAATGTTTTAGTACGACTTTGGTAAGCTACGGGGCTGCACCACTTGATGGATTGTCCGAGCATTGCTGCTACCGTAGTCTGGAGCCTTAGGGAGTGATATCTACTGTGCTTCAACGTAATATTACCATACTGTGTGCGTATGAGGACCATAACTTGCACCTGTTCAGCGATGTGGTTAAAAAGAGCATGTCAAACTCCAGGCCGTTGTCATGAAATCAATATCCTTAGTATCCTTATTTTCCTATTATATAGTTTTATGTACTTTAATATGAAGGCTTGTAGAGCAAGGCCACTTTTGACTCACAAATTGAGTGCTCAGCCAGACTAAAAAACAGGAAGTTTTAGTGCACAGGCGTATTAATAGATAAGACACAGAAAAGAGGAACTTTCCATATAAGCAATGTTTGAAACTGTGTGTGGCGTCTGAAGTACAGAAATAACACCATATAAGACACATGTTGAACTAAAAATGTTAGAGCTCTTGCAACTGGCGCTTTAGCTGTGCATGGGTCTCTCTCTCTTCCGGAAAATGATTGAATAAAAAGAAATATAAATTTTTTAACACACTATGAGTCGGTTTTCTCTGTTCTATTGTGGGGACAAAAGAATAGGGGTTAATATTTGGTGTTTCCGCCCGGTTCTTCGTGTAACAAAGAGAACAAATGTGGACGAAGGTTGGATCTGATATGAGGCGAACAGAAGACCGGTCTAAAGAGATTTAAAGGTAGGCACAAACCTGTTCAAAAAGCAAATTTGTGCATATTGGCTGAATTCTAAATTATCTGTTCGTTGAGTTGATGATCTTAACTATTAAATTGGCTCAGTAGTGGTAAAACTGAATTCTTAAGAATAAAGTGAAGCTTTGAAGAAAGGATAATGAAACTGTGAGAAAAAGACAGTACTGAGATAAAAAGTAACATGAGATGTTATGGTAAGAGAGAAAAGAGACCAATGTGTGTTTAGGAAAACACAGGATCATAGGTTATTGGTCATTTATTAAGTGTCAAGTTCAGGGGTGCAGGCCCCCTCCCTATTAGAGACCTCTATTAGGGGCCGCCGGTGTGCGGGACTGGAGATTGACCATCTACCAAGAATTGGGACCTTGGTTTAAAAATAGGGTTATGATCAGAGGATCATTTTGGGAGACACTTATTTGTGAGTAAATAGAGTAATTCTGGATGTGGAAGTCCGATGAGAAGGGCACCTAGAACTGGGCAAGGTGTCTAAGTGACTCAGGATTTCAGAGAATCGAGTCACTTGTGGTCTTAAGTTTTAATGGTAAATTAAATTTGAAGGAATTGATTTTAAAGGAAAATCGATGTTTACCATGTTGAAGTAATTCTGATGATATTACTAGATGTGCTGTGACACAAGTGAAGAATCAGTTGTGGACATGGGGATACACAATTGTGTTGATATTGATGGATCGGCTGCAGTCCACCTAATGAGTTAATGCTGGGTGCACTGAGACAAGAAACTGTTTTTAAATCATCACGGGCTGCAGTGATATACATGTGCTGAAGATTACTGGACCCATAGAGGTCCATTTGATGAAGTTCTTGGGCAGATAAATGACAGAAACAGTTTTTCAAGTGTGCGGAGAATTTTAAAAAAATGAACTTGCAGGTTCTCCATAGTCGGCGCACTGCGTGGACTTGTATCAGAGTTATAGATTAGATAGAACTTTATTAATCCCTCGGGTGGGTTCCTCTGGGAAATTCGATAAAAAAGTCCAAAGGTTATGACCTGGAGGTCATTCATTGTGTTTAAAGAAGAACAGGAATTAGAAAAGGATATTTAATCTCATATTTTGTGTAAATTGAGGAAAACTCACCATATATGTTCACCTTTTCTTCGTTTGAAGACACACACACAGTTTTTGGGTGTGAGTTACTTCCTCTTTTAATTTTAAACTGCGACACATGTGTTCATTGAACTAGAACTTCAGCAGTGAATGAGACAGGATTTAGATTAGGTCTAGTTCTGGTAAAGTAAAAGTTTAAGTCCAAAGTTTTATGCCCTGGAGGCCAAGAGTTGTGTATAGAAAAGAACATGACTCAGAAAAGGGCATTTATGGTCATATTTTGTCTAATTTGGGGAGAATTGTCCCATATGTGTTTATTTCTCTTCTCTTTTAAGAGGACATACGCAGTTACTGGCTGCAGTGTACTTCCTCTTTCTGATTTTAAAAGCAAGTTTGATAAAAATACTCTTAGGAAAGCGTATTTTGAGTGATTCTAAGTGTGTGAATATGTGAGAACTGGATTTGAGTGATTCTGTGTGATTTGTACCAAATAACAAATAAGTAATAATAACACTAGGTTCATAGCAGAGCGCGGGAAAAAAAGGAAGTCTGAGAGAAGAGAGTGTGTGTGTGTGCGCGTCAAAGGAAGATGATTGAAGTCACTAGTGATAGATAAACTTCACCATGTGAAGCATTTGTATGCCATTCAGGAAGTCTGAATATAGCTTGTGAGCTGGTGAGAGACGTTGCAACATGAAAACAGAAGAATTAGAGACTGAATGCCTTAAGAAAATGTAATAAAAAATTAAATTAATTACATGTTTTAGTGTGTCAATACAGGTGGAGTCTTCTCAACCTCAAAACATGAGTACAGCGGCAAAAGGATAGATTAACAGAATTGGGATGAAAACAGGCCAGACTTTTTACAGCTTGACCTCTCACTTTGTCTCCACCCTGAGAAGAAGCTTAAAGGACAGTCATTCTGCTGATGAAGACAGAAGACGGACAGAACACCGTGGATTTGAAGAGTTAACAGCAGGCAAAAGTCAGTGCAACTGACCTATAACACTGAAGGGTCAAGCAGCAGCATGTATAAATACCACTGATGGAACATGAGCTTTGAATTACAAGCTGGAAACTTGAAAAGTGACATGACTGTTTGAAGGCACTGGACGGGATATTTGCCAAGCTGGGAGTTAACCTACAAGAAAAGACAGAAAAGATCAACAGAGAAGAACGGATGACAACAGGGCAACTTGCAATACTTGCAAAGTAGATATTTAATTTAAGGGAGGAAACACTACGAATATGCAAAAGCATTTGCTCACAAAACACGTGATGACCTTAAATGAATGTCGTGTTTTTAATTCCGCTCCGGACTCGTGAATCTCAGCCCAGCAGCAGCGGTAACGTTTGCACGTCCTCTCCCGTTAATGCGGCAGGTAAATAATCAACTAACAGTGCATATTATGTTAGCGCGATCTGCCTTATTACAAACCTGCCATTACTGTGCGTTTAGGTGATCATGATGAGACAGACAGAGTCTGGCTCAGATGCTGGCAGTTCTCGCTGCAGTCTACCAGCGGCGTCTCCTTTCAGGCCAGGATAGACGAATGTCACCGAGCAGTGACTCAGTTTGTGGTCAAAGCCTTGCACCCGTTTGCCACAGCAGATGATTTTCAGTAAGTGAATGTGTTTAATTGTAGGCAGGGACATTACTGGGTATTCTTGTGTAATTGCTACATGTTATACTTTGTTATTGCTACAGAAGAATATTTATTTTATTATTTTACATTTACAATTTTTTTTCCTGGGGACCCTGTGACACCCCATTGAAGAGCCGTAGGCTGGATCTCTTAAGATCTCACTGCTGGGTTTACTCCTACATTTCTATCTTGTTCAAAGAGAAGATATAAAACAAAGTTCTGAGCTAATCGACCTTAGTGTTGTCCTTTTTTAAAAATAATCGATAAAGAATCGAATCGTTAAACAGAATCGAAAATGGAATCGGAATCGTGAAAATCTTATCAATACCCATCCCTAACAGGAACTAACAATTACGTGAATGAATAGAAAACACACATACACAAATTGTTATATGTGAAATTATTTTTGGAAAGAATCAGAAATGAGACAGTTTGAATCCACCGCTCAGTGCAAAGAGGCATGAATTAAATTTCTGACCGGAGAGAGAAGCAGGTCGGTTAAGCAGTGATGATAATAATGAAAATGTCTCAGTTTTGTTATTTTTAGATGCAAAGAAGACCTGGATCAATTTTCCACATGCAGCGCTTGGAAGAAAGTTATAGGTTAACATCACTGGAAATGTTCAGGCAAGTTTCTGGTTCAAGTGTTTACAGCGCCATGTGTTACTAAACCTCACCAGCGAGCTCTAACTCCTGGCTGAACACAGAGGAATGCTGTTATTTAATGTGGGAATTAAAATTTGGGTTAGCAAACCTGGGAAAGAGAAAACTGACTGTTTAAAGGGAAAATTGTGAAGGAGTCTGAAACACTGCAAAAAGAAACATATACAAACTCACACACACAAACAGAAAACGGATTAACCTTAGAAATACAAGAGAGCTCATGAAGATTTGACAGCATGTTGAGCATGTGAGTCTGTTTATCATCTTGTCCAAATCGCTAAATGTGTAGTAGTTTTAGAAAAGAACATTTAGAATTTAGTGATGATGGTGTGCAAGTTGTGCAGCTTTTAACAAGATTTTCTGTGTATTGAGCAGGTGAAATTATGTCAGTTGACATCAGACTGTCAGGATGCTGAAGAACCTGAGGCCATTGAAATATGATGTGGGGAAAATGAACAGAGTGATTTAAGTCTGATTTCAGACTATGTAAGTATTAGTTAAGCCAAAAGTAGGGGAAAACTTTTGTGGCCCTGAAGTTCTAATCCCAACCACATATGGATAGATTAATAAGCAAAATTTTCTGTGTTTAAGATTTTTGAGGTTGTTTGAGTGATGGGTTGATTCGGTCAGTTTGCTTTGGGTGTTCTTCTTATTTTAATAGAGGGAGTTTTATTAAACATGGACATGTCTAAGGGGGCCCATTATTTTTGTAACAGTGCACTTAGAGAAAACCAGGCAGGTGATTTTGTTTTGTGCTTTGATGAGCTAATAATCAGCTCTCTTTTTTCAGATTTTTGTTCTAAGCAGGCCTGCAAGAATAACAGTGCCGTAAAAATTTCCGGGAGAACAAACATAAGGTGAGCTTTTCCAGATTACAATGGGCGGAGGAAAAGGCTACCTGTGGGGACCTCATCAGGTTGTAAGTCCCTGTCTAAAAGGATTGCCGCGAGCCAATCCAGTCCAGAAGCATAAAGAACTATTTTCCTAAAAAAACAAAATAAAACAAATTAATGAGCTCATGTTGCTGAGGGTGGAGAATCTGATTATTTGCGCGGGAATCTCCACTATCAGCAATACCTGGTGTGAATGCGTGTGAATGAATGTGTGTAAATGGACGGTGACTGGACGGACGAGGTGGACTAAAAGTTGGACCGAATGGACACTGAGATAAAGACTGGACTAAGGTTAAACACATGACTGATAACTGTTCTGTTTTAAGTTTTCTTTCTTATAACACATAAAGGATCATAAGTGGGGAAAACTGAGTATGAAATGTGAAGTTCAGGTTAACACACAGGTTTTGTTTCTAGGAAGTTCCAAGGATGCAGGCTCTGGATGGAGACAGGAGTTCGAAAAGATTTGACATGATGATTTCATTCCTTAAACACAGGTTTGCAGGCCTGGAACAGATATACCTGAGAGGAGGATTGCTGAGGTGTTTTGAGAAATGATATGACTAACCTTTTTCTTTTAATTTCCTAAGCTTGGGTGAAGCATCTTGAGTTTCTGACACATAAGATGTGTCAAAAGGGGGGATTTTAGGTTCAATTTGAAATAATGGGTTTTAGGATCATTTTATGACTTTTGGGGTGTTTGATAATTTAGATATGGTAAAACCGAGGCAGAAATTGTTATTTTCATGTTTAAGTTAAAGGATTAAAATGAACTGAATCCTTTTTAGAAGATAAAATGCCGGTGTTAATAATCGGTTGAATACCAAACTTAAAGGGAAACTGTGGGACAGCTTGAATAAAACACATGCTTTGGTGAAAGGAGGGAAGATTTTAGGAGTAAAATGTTTGATTTATTTTTGATTTCTAGAATAAGCGGTTATAATGCAGGCTTACATATGCAGACATAACGTAAATTGGTTTCTGGGGTAGAGGTGAAAAACAGTTTGCTTTGTCTTTGCTTAGCAAGAAGTAATGCAGATGGTGTGAAAATAGGCCTGCTCTGAATAGGTCGACAGGACACATCTGGAGACTGAGACAACCATATAGGGCAAAGGTGGCAGAACTTGTAAATGTATGTGTGACTAAAAAGAGGAAGTAAGTTTAGCACAGGAGGATCATGATCAGATGAGAGAAGAAGAGAGCTTCTTAAGAGAGTGTTAAAAGTGTCGCTTACCCAAATGAATAACATTGAAGATTATAGACGTAGAAATGATTTTTATACACATTGCGATTGTGCTCATGAAAGAGTTGATGCTCAGTCTATTCAAGGTCTTAAGCTTCATCTGGCGCGATGTCCCGACGATCTATTGCGTAAGTGACTTGGAGCAATAGAAGGTTAAACCGCATACACGCTTACAAACACAAATGATTTAAACATAGGCCAGGCCGAGGGCCTGGAATTCATTTAGCTTCTAACTGCAGTTGAGCTTGCCTAGTAACAAGTGACAGAAGAAGAGTCAAGAAATTTTAAGTCCCCAGGAATCATCTGGAAGGTGAAACAAATTGCCATGTATGGAAGAATGTGATAGAAAGAGGAACGTCTCTGTCTGTTTTTAGGCTGATATGGTGATGGTGTATATCTTACCCTGGGCGTGTTTAATAAAACTAAAAGTGTTGCTCACACACATAAAGAGTATTGAGATTAAGTAAGATAAGATCAAGTAAAGATTAAGTAAAGTTAATATAAAGGCTAGGACCCAGAACATGATATTGTGAACCAACTTTGAATAATTAAAGGAACATTAGATGAACACAGTAGATTAGTGAGGTGTAGTAGAGAGAGGCGTTTTGTTTTCTATCCTTTACAGGAGAAGATTTCAGGACCACAGCGACCACAGGGGTGGCGAGAATCCTGGAAGCTCGAGACCAAATGGAACCAATCAGAGAAAGGGGAACCCAAAAAGAAGCAAAGAGAACCATTGTTCCAGAAAATGTGTTTAACAGACTAAAAGCTTGTTAGACAAAGGTTAAATGTGAGCATAAAAGATATGCGAAGAAATCAGGACTAAGTTTAAAGAAGAAATGAGGTAAATTTTTAAAGAGGAAACAGGTTAACTTTATAGAGGCTGTTTCCAAACCAGTGACAAAAGTAAAGTATGATCTTTTACCAGGAAAAGCTAATTTTATCTTTTTGGAGTTTACAGTGTAGACTGAGGGAAGTCAAGAGTAGTTTTAAACTGGGATTGAAAGAAAATTAAACTGGGATTCTAGTTGACAAGGGGGTGAAGGACATAGATTTAGGGCAGCTCACAGCCTGGCGTAAATGCATGGTGCTGTCTCATCACTTGATTTATTGATTTGATTTATTTTTATGACAAAAATAATAAGGAAACATTGAAAACATACAACCCGTTGAGGGGACAGATAGGGTTGGGCAATTGAAAGGTTTTGTTTTGTTTAGCATAATTTCTTTTGTTATATTTTAGCTTTTAACATGGAACACGCCTCTCTGGAGCTTCTCTCCTTAGGCTACCCCCCCCCCCCCCCCACCAAAATCCCATCTCCATAGAGACTGTGTCAGCTCCCAAACAGACAAAACAAACTGCAGCCAGCAGTAAACAACTTAAACATAAACAATCACAAAGAAAGAACAATAAAGAATCCACATCTGAACCAAAGAGAAAAATTGGAATTGGAAAAATTGAATTGGATTGAATTGAAGTGAACTTAATGGCATAAATTAGGAATTATGTCGTGTTTCTTACAAAACACAAAAAGGGGAAGAACTGTCATGAAATCAATATCCTTAGTATCCTCATTGTCCTATTATATTGTTTTATGTACTTTAAAATGAAGGCTTGTAGAGCAAGGCCACTTGCTCAGCCAGTGTTCAGCCAGACTGAAAAACAGGAAGTTTTAGTGCACAGGCATATTAATAGATAAGACACAGAAAAGAGGAACTTTCCATATAAGCAATGTTTGAAACTGTGTGTGACGTGTGTGACGTCTGAAGTACAGAAATAACACCATATAAGACACATGTTGAACTAAAAATGTTAGAGCTCTTGCAACTGGCGTTTGAGCTGTGCAGGGGTCTCTCTCTTCCGGAAGATGATTGAATAAAAAGAAATATAAATTTTTTAACACACTATGAGTCGGTTTTCTCTGTTCTATCGTGGGGACAAAAGAATCGGGGTTAATACTGTCAGTCACGTAGCAGAACTTGGGAACAGAGCAGCTGTGAAATCTGTCTGTCTTTGTTATTACGCTCAGCGTCTGTTAGTTTACATGTTGACTGCACAATTGCGAACTTTTTGTTATGCACAAAAACAACATTGTTTTCTTTTATTTATAGAGCATTATTATTTATTAAATGCTAATTATTTATTTGAGTAATTTTTCATGTACATCTACATTGTATGTTAATAAAAGTGCCTGTATGACATCTGGGACACAGCTTTGACTAAGAACTCTCTTTTTGTTCTTACTTTATGGCTTTAAAAAAACATTGAGATATATATCGTATATTGCCATCCAGCTAAAAACTATCTAGATATAAATTTTGGGTCATATCGCCCAGTCCTAATTGCAGCCAGAGGCGGAGGCAGAGTCAGGGCCGCCATCTGGGCCTCCCCTGACAGTAGCAGCTGCAACAGCAGTGCCCACTTCTCCTCTGGCCAACGACACACCAGTGCTTTGGCGCGGAAAGTCTCTGTAAAAATTTGCAAATCGTTGCCCTCCCCCATCCGATGCAATGCCACCGACAGCAAAAGGGAGGGGGCCGGCGCCAAAGCAGCCTCCACCTCTTTCCCCCGTCACTGCCCTGAGAGCTCACTGTACCTCCCCTCCACTGCAGCAGGCCAGAGACCACACCCACGCCCCACAGTGACATAAAGTCTCATGCCTCCTTATCCACAGTGTAGATGTCAGTGTCCTCTGGGTCCTTACTGATCATTGCATTTCTGTCACAATTTGTCAAGGTTTACAGACTGTGCGCAGTCAAAGTGATTGGAGGGACTGACAGAAAAGCAAGGAAATAGATCAGGCACCCGGAAATCAGAAGACTCATAATGAATGTGATTAAATCTGCCAGCATCTGCAGATCCTGGGGAACTGTATTTGTGAGGCTGATTGTATTATATAGAAGTGAACTCATCTCCAACTGAGCAGTGCACTGACACAGAGCAATGAGATCAGAGGAGAAATGATTGAGTTGATGATTATCACCTATGGGTCCATCACAGTCTTTAAAACAGAGCTGTATTAATAAAATTTACTTACAGGATAATCAGGATATGACTTTGATAAAAGCTGACACCCAGAAATGTTTAAGAAACTGACATTTCCTGCTGCTATGATTTTTTAAGGGTTCATCACACATTACAGGGTTTGTGTTATAAATATAAGACTAATCACAGAGTTACTTACAGAGCTTTGTTGGAGGCGTTGACAACTGGCAGCAGCCCTAGAAGACCTTCCTCTGAAGCAGAGTATTTCTTCAGGTCAAACACATCCAGATCTTTTTCTGATGACAGTAAGATGAAGACTAGAGCCGACCACTGAGCAGGAGAAATTGTATCGTAGGACAGACGTCCTGATCTCAGGGACTGTTGGATCTCCTCCACTAGAGAACGATCATTCAGTTCATTCAGACAGTGGAACAGGTTGATGCTTTTCTCTGCAGACAGATTCTCATCGAGCTTCTCCTTGATGTACCGGACTGTTTCCTGATTGGTCTGTGAACTAATTCCTGTCTGTGTCAGCAGACCGCGTAGGAGAGTCTGATTGGTCTGCAGTGAAAGACCCAGGAGGAAGCGGAGGAACAAGTCCAGGTGTCCATTTGGACTCTGTAAGGCCTTGT
>NW_005188527.1:16469-17752 GCF_000239375.1 Pundamilia nyererei
TCTGTGTTAAGACTGTTTTCCCAATGCCAGCCACTCCCTTTGTCAGCACTGTTCTGATTGGTTCATCTCTTCCAGGTGAGGCTTTAAAGAGGTCTTCTTGTCTGATGGTTGTTTCTGGTCTGTCTGGTTTCCTGGATGCTGTTTCAATCTGTCTGACCTCATGTTCACCATTGACCTCTGCAGTCCCTCCCTCTGTGATGTAGAGCTCTGTGTAGATCTGATTCAGGAGGGTTGGGTTTCCTGCTTTAGCGATGCCCTCAAACACACACTGGAACTTCTAAATCCCTCTAAAATTATACCCCCCTTCTCTTTCTAACAACCATTTACTTGTTTTTAAACTTCACCAGATCCTGGAATTTTATAGCTTGCGTCTTAATAAAGAGTGCATTTGTGTGAGCCCTATACCCCTTCTGATTTATTAATCTAATACCCCTTTTCTGCATTATGGTTATAGTCTGAATATTACTTTTATATGTATTTCCCCAAACCTCTACAAAATAACTCATGTATGGTAATAGCAAAGCACAATATAATGTGTACAATGTTTTCCTGTCCAGAAATTGTTTTGCTTTCCCCAAGACAGCAATGCCTCGAGCTAACTTTCCCCTCACATCACTTATGTGAGGGGAAAGACCCTATGAAAGGCCCAGGCCCTACGATCAATGATCACACCAAGAAATTTTATGGTATTAACTAGAGATGGACCGATCCGATATATCGGTATCGGTCCGATACTGACGTAAATTACTGGATTGGATATCGGAGAGAAATAAAAAAATGTAATCCGATCCATTAAATATCAAAAAAGCACCTCACAAAACTTGTGACATGGCGTAAATCGGCTCATAACCGTAGCACAGTAGCAGTGTGCATCACGTGATAGAGCGGTCGTGTGTATTTGTAGCCTTGCTACCAAACCGGCATTTCATCTCTGAGGAAGTGATCCCAGAGAGAAGTAAAGCAAGTGTGTAAGTTCATCTCTGAATGTCTGTAAAGCATTCCCACATTAAGCTTAACAACCGATATATAGAGCGACTAGCGACTGCCTCTCTCTCTCCTGCTGCTACTTCAGTCGTGAAACTGATTAATGATCAGCTGATCAGCTTTTCTGTCGCGAGTCCATCTGACTTCTTTGTTTTTGGCCCACTTTGAACCAGAAAGAGGAAACCAGCAGCTGAACAACAGCAGCACGTGATCAGCTGTTGTTAGAATGTATTTAATATTACTTTCTAGACCAGGATATTTTTCTATGCCGCTGACGGCTGGTAACTGTGCAGGAGCGG
>NW_005188527.1:18655-19817 GCF_000239375.1 Pundamilia nyererei
GCTGTCATTTATCATGGGGTGATCGTGGCTCAAGAGTTGGGAGTTCGCTTTGTAATCGGAAGGTTGCCGGTTCGAGCCCCGGCTTGGACAGTCTCGGTCGTTGTGTCCTTGGGCAAGACCCTTCACCCGTTGCCTACTGGTGGTGGTCAGAGGGCCCGGTGGCGCCAGTGTCCGGCAGCCTCGCCTCTGTCAGTGCGCCCCAGGGCGGCTGTGGCTACAATGTAGCTGCCATCACCAGTGTGTGAATGGGTGAATGACTGAATGTAGTGTGAAGCGCTTTGGGGTCCTTAAGGGACTAGAAAAGCGCTATACAAATGCAGACCATTTACGATTGTCGGGCTAAAAGAAGGCGCGGAGGGTAGAGCACCAGTGGACTTTTTTAAAAAGCGGGTACCAGAAGTCCTGGGCCTTCAGCAGAGTGCCATTACAGTCGATAGAGCTCATCGCACTGGAACACCTATGAGGCTTACCAGCACGGAGGGACCGCATGCAGTACTGGTCCGGCTTCATTACTACACCGATACACAGAAGATTCTCCAGGCTGCCAGGGCTAAAAGTACCACAAACACAGAGACAGGGAGTGTGTCCTTCTATCAGGATTTCTCTGCCGAGGTGGCATGAAAGAGAAAGGAGTCGGTGAATGCACGTAAAGCTCTCCGAGAGGCGGGGATCAAATATTCCTTCCTTTATCCAGCCATCATTAAAATATTTAACCCCGATGGCACTAGCAGCTCCCTTGCAACCATCCAGGATGTCAAGGACTATGTGAGCAAATTGCCAAGACCTAAATAAACTGTTGGTGCACGACAGTGTTATTGTAACGTAAGTTACAAACTCGAGGCTTACAGCATTACAGTATTGTTAACAAGCTAAGGTATAGAGTATTTTTATTAACATAGAGTGCCACACCATCTCCTTTTTTATTAGTCCTATCTAAGTGGAGGAATTCATATACCTCTATCTCAAAATCTTCTTCTTTTCCAGTGTTTTTCCTAGACTTTGATATTGTTATGACATCAAATGGTTGATTAACCCTTTAAGACCTACCATAGAACCAAGTCCGCCAGAGCTTATATTATATTTATAATACATTATAATACATTTTTGGGAGCTTTTCAAGTTGCTATACATCAATAATAATAATAATAATAATGGATTGAAT
>NW_005188528.1:0-1667 GCF_000239375.1 Pundamilia nyererei
AACAACGTCACTGACACCAACTGCCAATTGCACTATGACAACAACTGCTGCCCCTTCAAAACCAGCATCAGTAACTGTGACAGCTATGACCGCCAATACAATGACAACAGAAAAAACTATTCAAACAACAACTGCAGTAACTGTGACACCTGCTGCTACAACTAATACTTCAGCAACAACTGTACTTGAACCGGCAAATTTTGTGACTACTATGGCACAAGCTTCTACAGCAATCACCATGATGTTATACACACCTACAACAACAATAGTGGAAAATGCAACAAATGCAACACTTCCTTCTTCCTTCTTCTAGTGCAGAAACAACAATCACTGTGAGAACGACAACAACTATCGAAGCACATATATCTGCTCCTTATATGAATATTACGAGTTCATCTGCTTATATTACTATTAAACATGGTTCAATGCAGTTTGCCTTTGTTTTGAAAATGTAAAATGTAAATTGTGATGCTGGTGAAGCAGTTAGTTGTAGTTCTAACATATTACAGTCCTTTTTCTTATGTGATGAACAAAAGATTTAAATTGCACAGTATTTTAAAATTGCTCATTGAAACAAACTTCCTTGAAACGTAATCCAACATTGAAATTGAATTTTAGCAAGCTTCACTACCTGTTGACCCGAAATGGATTCAGTATTTAAATAGATTTGCATGACTTACAAATAACTACTTTGAATAACAGCTCAAGGTTAGAATTATTTATATTTATTATCACTAACAAAGAAGTTCTTTTGTGATACAAAGTTCAACACTGACTCATAGAACAAAAGAAGGGTGTATGGTAATGGATAAAGCCAATATATATTGACAGGCAGTATATTTGTTCTTCATTAAGGTCCTTCAGCTTTTCGATTCAACATATCCACGTGGACTGTTGCATAAGGTAAAAGGGTTGCAATATAGACATATCATAGATAAACATCAGATGAGAATCAGTAACTTTTCAATATATATTCTCATTTCAGGTAAGTAAATTTCTTATTATTTCACATATTTAAGAAAATTACTTATTTAGAGTTGGGCCGCAATCTAGAAACTCCCAAATTTTGCTCTCTTTGCATGAGATTATCAACTGATATTGATGTTTCTATGATACAACTTATATATATTCATATATGTGCAATCCAGCATGAAAGTTTTTGTGTTCTTCGTTTTTGTGATCAAGAATTTCATGTTAAAAGGATTTTATGTGATCTCCTGAGAATAAATGAGCAGCCAGTTTATTAGTATTTATTTTATTTAAATAAATACATTATGTGAGTTATAGATTAAAATTTGATGTGTTGAATTGTTTTTACATGGTGAATAAATGTACTGTTTAATTTTACAGGTTAAATGGAAAGCAGAATGATTGTTAAATGGTTTATATCTATGTTCTTGATTTTAATAGGTAAGATGGCGGCATATACAAACATAGCAACAATCATTCCTGTGATATTCCTGTGATTTTTCATTTACATCTAACACCTATACAGGAACAATGTCCATTTTTACGCCAATGACAATAACAGGAGCTGAAACCACAACCACAGAAGCTCCAACAACAACAGCTTCAACTATCACTGCAGCACCAACAACAACTATAACAGCAGCTCCAACAACAACATCTGCTCCCACAACTACCGCCACAGCTACAACTACCACAGT
>NW_005188528.1:2720-3923 GCF_000239375.1 Pundamilia nyererei
ACCACCGGACCTCTGACAATTAGATATGTTGTTTTCAGATCCATTCAAAGCAATTTTACAGCAGACTTGTTGAATTCATCATCTGAAGTTTTTCAAACTCAATCTTCATCAATAAAGGTGCAGGTAAGTCTTTCTTTTCCCCAAGAATCTGTAAGGTTAGTGTACAAGAGTTTATCTGATCATTAAGGTAATGCAAATATTCAAATACAAATTTCTTCTCATTTTTTTCACGTGAAGGTGGTAAAAAATTACAACTTAATTTATATAGAATAAGTGCAAAGTCTTAGGAAAAAATGCAAAAATTCCCATGAGAACTAAGTGCCAGGACAACTGTCCTGAATGAATGAATGAGAATTTCAAACTACACCTACATGACAAATTGATGCAAGGCATCAGACCACTATATGGTGCTAAAAGTACTTCAATATGCTTTTGAACTGATTGTTCACTGCATTTTTTAAAGGCACATGCAGCTCCAGCAGAAACGTGTTTTAAGTACTTCAAACACAGCTCTCACTGTCAGCTCACACTGAACAAAATTCCCTAATTCATGAGGGTTCACTAAAGGAAGAACAATGCAGAATGGACTTCTAAGCATTTGTCATTGACGTTGAAGGCAAAGTCGTGTTCTTATCTAATAGAAAGCAGAAAGAATTCTGTTTAAAGAATATAGTTTACATTTTTTT
Source organism: Pundamilia nyererei (assembly GCF_000239375.1). Classification (NCBI taxonomy): domain Eukaryota; kingdom Metazoa; phylum Chordata; class Actinopteri; order Cichliformes; family Cichlidae; genus Pundamilia; species Pundamilia nyererei. The sequence goes on from NW_005188528.1 coordinate 3,407, forward strand.
AAACCCTAAATACTCAGACAAGTACAAGAATTTGACTGATTAAGAGCAGGAACAAGTCAAGAGGAGAACTTTTGCTACCAAGGTTATAAAACTTGGAAAACCTTTTTGCCAAGCTTTACACATCCAGGGATGGATAATTCATCCAGCGGTGTTTAGCTCATTTACCTACAGTCTTTTTTACTTGAAGTCAGTATTATTGCTGGATTTTTTTTCTTCTCTCAAAGGAGACAAGCTCTTAAACCTTGTTAAGAGTGGCCTTAAGGCTTGTTCTCACTGAATATGTCTTCATATTTGAACAAAGATTTTCAGTGATGAAGTTTAATGAATCCAGATACAGATTCTCTTTCACTCACCTGTCTACTGTCTTTCGCATCTTCACCTCATGTATTGAACCTGAGTTTATAGCACTTATTCCACCAAACACACTAAATTTATCTCACTGAATAAGGAAGAATCACTGCAAAACTGCACGCAGTAATTTAACTACTTAAATTTAAAATGGTAGCTTGGTGGTAAG
>NW_005188528.1:4763-17294 GCF_000239375.1 Pundamilia nyererei
AAAGTTTTTAGAAGGACTTAGTTAAATGTTTTATGTCCATTTTGTCCTCATTTTAAATCTACCACAGTGATCCCAACAACAAACACAACAACATCAGGGACTACAGCTACTCCAACAACTATCACAACTACAAAAGCTCCGACTGCACCTGTCCAAGTTTTTCTGTTTCTACAGTTCCTTGAACCATATGTACCTGAACTCACAGACCCCACCAGCAGTGTATATCAAGATCGCAAAAGACGAGTTGAAGAGACGGTGAGTAATATTTCAACTTAATATATCTTTTAATGACTGACACTTTATCTAGAGAACAAATCTGAAATCATACATTTTATTTCATTTGAATAGGCATTTTTAGACAATGTAATTTTGAAGTTGTTTCACCATGTTTAATTTTTGTGTTAATTTTTTGCAGTGTGATAGAATCTACAAATCAAAATGTATTTTCTTCATCCGTGCCATTGTCATTCGGTTCAGGTAAAACATGTTTTTAACAGTGATTAAGTTACTTTCCTCTAAATTATTATTTTAATTTAATTTTGAATGTTAAAAGTGCCATGCACCATAGTTAAACCGTTCAATAATCTGCAATCATTATCTAACATCTGACTCACTTTCTTTCATGGCACAGTCTTGTGCACTCGAGTCTATCCACTCGAGTCCAAACACGAGGGGATAGAACTGAGACACAGGTGGAGCTTGTGTTCAATCAAACAGCACCCAATGCACAAGTCCCAAATAATACTACTATTATTCAAACTATGAAACAGGCTATTAACAGTTCCAACAGCAATTTCAGTACTGCCATAGTTCCTGACACTATATCAGTAACTTCTGGTGAGTATTTGAAAATGTAACCAAAAGTTATTTTGACATTCATGAAGGATAAAGATAATAGTTTAGGTTGTACATAGATATATATTAATCTATTTTTGATAAATATTTTATTGTTCCAGTCAGTGTTACACCTGCTACACCAACTCCTAATTGCACTATGACATCAACTGCTACCCCTTCAAAACCAGCATCAATAACTGTGACAACTACGACCATCATTTCTACGACAACAGAAAAAACTATTCAAACAACAACTGCAGTGACCGTGAAACCTGCTACAACTAATACTTCAGCAACAACAGTACTTGAACCAGCCACTTTTGTGGCTACTATGGCACAGGCTCCTACAGCAACCACCATGGTGTCATACACATCTACAACAACAATAGTGGAAAGTGCAAGACTTCCTTCTTCAGCAGCTACTGCAGAAACAACAATCACTGTGAGAACGACAACAACTATTGAAGCACGTATATCTGGAAACACATGTAAGATAGACTAATTGAAATGATAAGTGTTACATTTAAATCAGCTAAATCAGCTAAGATTTTCTCATTGCTTTTTCTCTTCATTTCCAGCTTCAGGAGGATTGAGCCACAAGACAAGTCTCTACACTGCTTCCTGCCTCATGTTGTTGACATGGCTATTTGCAAACCATCAATAGCTAATTTACATTTGAAATACAAGTGCAGGAAAACAATTACATTTATTCCATTGTTATCAAAAATGCAGCATCCTTGAATGGCTTAACTGTTGCGTGAAACATCATGAAAATCTAGCCTTGCATTAACAGACACAGTGGTATATCTGGGGGGCATTTCTGTCTTTTATTCCTGTATTTTAAAATTACCATTACCTATGTTTAAGTGCAGTTCGTCTTTGTTTTGGAAAATGTAAACTGTGATGCTTATGAAACAGACAGTTGTTACTCTAACTAATAAAAGTCCTTCTCTCATTTGATGAACCAAAAGATGATTTAAATTAGACAGCATTCAAAAACGTCGTTATTTTCACCATAAATGCTTAGTTACAGTATATTAAAATTAATGGAGAGTTTTCCCCCAACTGATGTATTAAAAGCTACCATGGGATGACTCTTACGGCACACAAAAATGAAATTTCCTGCTCCTCACTTCATAGAAAAATAATCACCAAAGCAATGGAGGTCTTATCTTTGTAAATTCACGTCTGACAAGTTGTTATCATAGCATAGTGATATTTGACTCCTGTCTGGGCCTTGACTCCCATGTAAAATCTTTGTGTCGTTCCTGTTTCTATCATTTAAGAAACATCTTTAAACTGCGACATGTGGTCTATTCAGCTGAACTGGAAAAACTCATTCATGCATTTGTGTCATCACGCTTAGATTACTGTAAGTCCCTGTTTACTACCTTGGATATCTCTCTCTCGCCTCCAGGCAACACAAAACGCAGCAGCCAGACAAACTCGTTCTATCAAGCGTGTTCACATTACTCCCGTCTTATATTCTTTACATTGGCTTCCAATAGAGTTTAGAATTCGCTTTAAAATTCTTGTTTTAACATACAGAGCACTAAATGGCCAGGCCCCAGATTATTTATCCAAGCTTCTTAAAAAAATAAAGTAAAATAAAAATAAAATACACTGCTGCTCGTCATCTCCGCTCACAGACTCAGAGTCTGTTGGTTGTTCCCTGTACACTAATGAAGACAAAAGGGGACAGAGCCTTTCAGTCTGTTGCACCAAGGCTGTGGAATAGTTTACCACTACAATTATGTTTGCTTGACTCTGTGGATTGTTTTAAAAAACAGTTAAAAACATTTATGTTCAAACAAGCCTTTTGCTGATCTATGTATTTTATATTCTTTACATTCTTTACATTTGATCTTTTACATTGTGTATAATGTCTATTGATTGTATTGTTTATTTTAATATTTGTGTACAGCACTTTGTGACTACCTGTCTGTGAAAAGCGCTTAATAAATAAACTTTACTTACTTACTACTTACTTACATAGTATGACTGCTTTTAATGTCGCTCTTGTAATGATCTGTTAATGCATATAATTTACATGTGTGTGTTCACATGTCTATACTAAATGTCAATTCAATAATGAGAGCTCATCATAATGAACTGAACATTGTTTATTGATAAACAGGTTTTCCACCAATATTTAAATTGCTAAATCAGACAAATATCTTTAAAGTGCAACCTAACTTTGATTTTGGGTTTTACATGCATTACTACCTGTTTTAGATACATTTACATCATAAGAAATGAATGCTTTGAAAAACAGCTCTTGCTGTGTGCGCTGCCTGTTTGAAGAATGTGCAAGAATTTCAGTCTCTAGATGTGCAAAGCTGGTAGAGACATACCCTAAAAGACTGGCAGCTGTAATTGCAGCAAAAGGTAGTTCTACAAAGTATTGACTCAGGGGGCTGAATAATTACGCACACCCCACTTTGCAGTTATTTATTTGTAAAAAATGTTTGGAATCATGTATGATTTTCATTCCTCTTCTCACGTGTACACCACTTTGTGTTGGTCTTTCACGTGGAATTCCAATAAAATTGATTCATGTTTGTGGCTGTAATGTGACAAAATGTGGAAAAGTTCAAAGGGGCTGAATACTTTTGCAAGCCACTGTATTGTTTATTATGACTGTGGTTTTACGTGGCCTATCAACACAATTTAAAAACTGGTATATATCACCTTGTTGCTTTGTCATCTTAAAGTGGCCGTGTGATTGGCTTACCACAACTACTTTATTCTTCCTCAGTCAAAGGGCATCACTCATGCGATTGTTTTGCACGCTTAGCTTCAGGTGTTGTGCCAAAAAGTGATTGTTTGCCAGAAAGTGATTGCCGCCCGAGGGAGCCCATGCACCTGCTTAAAGCTGTAGCCCCCAGATTACTTACAGCTACTTCCATGCAACTGATACAAGATGCGGTAAACTGACGACAGCTTCAACCGTCTGTTTGTTGAAAAATAGTAACGCGACCGTACCGCATTTTGTTGTTAGTAATGGTAACTGCGTTGTAACGATAGAAATACTAATTAGTTAGATTATTTGTTACTGAAAAAAGTAACACCATTACTTGTAACGCTGTTATTCCCATCACTGCACAGGGCTAATGCAGAGAGGCACTCACATTCACAATTATGGGTAATTTAGAATCACCAGTTAACCTAACCACGCTAAAAGCATGTCTTTGGATGGTGGGAGGAAGCCAGAGAACTCATGCAACCACCGGGAGAACATGCAAACTCCACAGAGAAAGGCCTCGGCTAGTTGATGGAGTCAAACCCCTCAAGTTCCTTCTTGCTGTGTGACAACAGTGCAAACCACTGCACCACATAGCTGTCAATCCATACTTAAAAAAAGAGTAGGAAAGCTGTGATTACTAGGCCTGATAAAGAATTTTTTTTATATTTTTGTCCTTGTGCCATAGCGTGCACATGGCTTTTTCGCCTCTTATAACCCCAGTGATTCTCCTGTGGTTTGAAACCTCTATTTTCTTGTGATATTGCAAGTCCAGGCAACTCACCACTCTTGCTAGATATTATCACATCATCTCAACAAGAATAAATTAAATTTCATGTAGATCCTACATGATATAATTACGTTTACCACAAAAACATAAAATTATTTTGTTCAAATTACAAGTTAGACTCTTGTAAATGTAACAACCACGCAATTTCACTTTTTTGAGTGTTGTGTACCACGATAAAATCACACTTCCTGCACAGCTCTCTCTCTCTCCCATTGTACTTCAAGAACAGTTTCCCATCTCAAATCTCTGTTTTCTGCATTATTTGCTTGCTTTATACCCACCAGTCTACCATTGTGTACAGTGCTGTCTGCCGTTTTTTGTTTTTTCAAAAATTACCTGCAACAAGAAAGCCTCACTTCTGCTGTTCAATACCGATGAAATTTAAACTTTTTAAAATTATACCAAATTGCAAAATGCTTAGCTGTGTCTCTAATAAAACCTCTGTAAGATTGCTCTGCTTCACTTCAGCAGTATCAGATAATGTTCATATGTTGATTCATGGTTTTCTTGAGTTTTTGATCTACTGTAGAATATTCTTAAGGGGGTTATCTGCTATAAAAAGCCAGGCCTTCATGTTTTTCAGTGTTTTATCCTCAGTCACTTTGAGACAAAGGTACCTGCTGTGATGCTGCCACCTCTGATGAAGTCTCACAACTGTCAGTACTGATAAATGATCAGAATTATAATATTTCTGAAATTTCCCCGATTCAAATTGAATCGAATCGAATTGGGACTTTGTGAATTGGAATTGAATTGATTATAGAAATCAATGATGATACCTAGCCCTGTGGACATTTATTTTCAGGTACATTCAAGTGCTGATACTTACATCATTTAATTTCTGAATATATAACTTTTTACTTGAAGTGCCTGAATAGTTTCTCCCACACTAAAAACACTAATGATAAAATTATTTTAAGATTACCTAATAAGACTGATTCAGGACAGATAATCACTTATTTTACTTTTCTAACAGTCCTTCACAAAGAGGGAACAGTCTATCTATTCTCCTCATCTCTCAGCTGGTGCTGGCTCTTCCTCCTCATCTTCCCCACACACTGCTGAGTTTGTCCTGGTGCATCATTGATTGATTGATTGAAGCCTTTACTGAATCCTATGGAGATGAAGGCCATTGGTTGATTATGGGTTTGCACAGTCTCCTGATCTCCAGTGCATAATTTGGATAAAACAATGAAGCGGATAGCCTCAGTGAAATAATTAATAATGGTTAGCACTGTGGTATTAACTAAGTAGGGTAGCAGCCCAGTGACAAAATCCATCCATCCCAAAGTCAATGGAATAATCACCAACACTTCTTCCCTGTAGGAGACTAAAATGCTGTGAGCATCAGCATCAGGATGAGATTCTTTATCAAAAACATTTTTACTTGTTAATGAAATCAGCATAAGTCAAACTACAATTTCTATTTATCATTTATTTATTTTGAACCAGTTTTAAAGCTCTGCCCCGAAGTAGGTTGACAATATGTGCTATCTTGGCATGATCTGACAAATATGTATGAGAGAGCTGTTTAAAAACTAAACAAGCACTGGGTTAAAACACACCGGCTTCATTCAGCTCACTTTGGAACACTTCAGGGACAGAAAGAGGTTGTTCCTGTTGCTCAGCTTCAGTGGGTGGTAGAGGACACAGGGCGAGATTATCCCGTGGCTCCAAAGGTGAAATTATTGTGGGTGAGGGTTTAGTTTGTGATCGCAAAGCTTGCAGCATCCTTCCTATTTCAGCCACTTGTTGTGGTATTAGGTTGCAATTACTGATTCAGGTTCAAGAGATTTACTTGCTGCTTTAAGCTCAATATGTAAACTATTACTTAAAATAGATTAGTAAGAGCTTTAAAACTATGTTATCAATGTCCTTTAGCTTAATGATTGTTTACAGGAACAATCCCTGCTAGTTCCTATAAACACCAATCTTGTGTATGGTTTTAAATTGTATAAATAAAGTGACAAAAGCTGACTAAATAACTATATAAACAGCAGCCGGTGCAAGTCACTTGCTGCTGATTCATCCCTGCATATGACCTTTTAACAAAGGCTGCTTAGTATTAACAGGACAAAAGGGCTTTCAGCTTGTTTGTTCAGGCCTTTATGTAATTAAAGCTTTTATTTACATTGTTTGGTAGTTACTTTTCTTAGGTAAGCACAACTGATGAAATTTAAAGGAATTTTTAGTGTGGAGCCACCTAAAGTCTTGTGACGCCCAGCCCTGCAGGTACTGTAGGTTTTTCATTCTGATGCAGCTGATGTTGAAACCACATTTTAAAGAAAGTGTAAAGTAAAATTGGTTTTAAAAAATCTGTGTATGTGCACTTGTTATTTACTGGAAGTTTGTAGTGGCAAGGTGCAGACCAGGTTACCGTGTAAAAGCAGAAACCTAAACAGCCAGGATTTTCCACGAAATAGTCCAAAATGTGGCTAATTAGACAGAAACCTCCACTAGGTGTCAGTGACGCCTTCCACTACAGCCAACAATAACAAGGAAGAGTATTGGCCTTGGGAATCGCCTTAAGGAAAAACAATGAGCTGTTGTATGCAACACCCTTTTATACCTTTAAAAAGGTGAAGAAAAGTCTTTGAAAACTCTGATTTCTTTGTAGAGCCAATTTATTGATTAAGAAGACTAAGAAGAAGAATGTGTCTTCTAGAGTTCATTTTAAAATTCTAATGTTTGTTTTTAAATGCCTTCACAGTCTTGCCCCACCTTACCTCTCTGAGCTTCTTCATCCCCACACACCCTGTTGGTCTCTCAGGTCAGCTGACCAGCTGCTCCTGGAGGTACCGAGATCCAGGAGGAAACTCAGAGGGGACAGGGCCTTCTCTATCGTGGCTCCTAAATTATGGAATAATCTCACCTTGCACGTTAGAGAGGCCCCTTCACTGTCCACTTTTAAATCACGTCTTTCACCCACTTTTATTCTTTGGCTTTTAATCTCAGTGAGACTTGGTTTCTCTTTTAATTGAAGTAGTTATTTAATTAATTATTTTAGTTTTCTTTTATTTGGTTTTATTCATATCTCATGTAATTTTATTTTACATTTCCAACGTACAGCACTTTGTGTCAGCTGTGGTTGTTTTAAAGTGCTTTATATATAAAGGTGATGATGATGACGAAGAAGCATTTACAGTCATGGTAAATATCAATTACACCCTCTTCATATTCTAAAGCTTTATTTATCCTGATCATTAGCAGGTCTTAAAATTAGCTTTAAAAAGGCATGTAAAGAGGCATTATTTATTTAAGAAAGGCTAAGCAAAAATGCAGAAGCATTGTGTGAAAAACTAAGTCCAGTCTTACGGAATTAAAAGAGTAAGTGATTTGATTTGATTTGATTTGATTGAATCTTTATTTTGAACATGTTGAAAAAGTACAACAAAATAGAATTAAAAGAGACAAATGAACAAAGCAAAACAAAAGGAAAACGAGCAACCACAACTCCAAATAAAGTTCATGTTCAAAAAGGAGCAGGAAGAAGCATAAGCTTATTTAATCCCACCCCTTTTCCACTATATAGTATATAGACTACAAAAATACCTCCTTGCAATTACATTATATGTCATGTGTAAATTGTGGCAGCCATAACCATCACGTTATCAAATGCACTTGATTAACTGATAATAAGTAAGTGTGACTACCTCTATTAAGAGAGTAATTTGTGGGTTTTACTGGTTTGGAGTATTCAGGTGTGTGTTAATGCAATACCAAAGAAAGAAAAACATCAGCTGTGTAGAGAAGCAAGTCTCGCTGCTCATGAATGAATAATGAATAATCCCAAAGACAGAGAATGCTCAGAGAAACTGCCACAAGCCAGGAGCTACACGCTAGACTCTAGGCTTCAGTTAATTCAGTGTTGCCAGTAATAGTTGATTTAAAATCCAGTAATCCAGGTAAAGTTTGTTTATTTGTGAATCAAAATCAAAAGCACTGTACAATAAGCATGTGGTTACCAAATGTTTCATTTTCCTTCACTGCCACCATCTGAATTGCAAAAGAACATTACACAATATTTGTGGCAAACTGACAACAATGGGCTTTTTGTCCTGAACCGCAGCTGAACCGATAACAATAAAAGAGGAGCTTCTGGAACTTGAAGTTTTCAGGGTGGAGCCACCGTCTTGCTCTTAAAAGCAGACAGTTAGGGTGAAAATTAACAACAGGCCAAAACCCCCCCAAAAAAAACAATTATAACCCGGCCTGTATTTTGCTTGGGGACTGGCCTAATTAGTTTCCCAGTGGAGAAGCGGGCTTAGGTGCACTAATACTGTTTCTCACTGAATTGCATCAACAAATGAAGCTTTACGGTTAGTTAAATGATGTGACTACAGGGCTGGAAGGAAATCTTCAGACTTGTGGTTTTCTTTCAGTAAAAAGAGACTTTTATGACTGTGCTCATCATTTCTGGTAGGTAAATTGTATTCTCACAGACTTCACATTTATGTTTATCTGCAGATTAATTTTCGTGCATATCTTGCTGACCTTCTGTAGTCTGACTAAAAGACCTATACTCGCAGTTGAGTAGAATAGATTAATCATTTTAATAGTAAAAGGAATTGCTTTGCTAAATGCCAACTGTTAATTAGGGGTTTAGTAAAAATATGAAAACAATGTTGTGGATGTCATTCAGTCTAATAATTGCTGTCTGCTATGAAGGTGTGACACAGTTTTAATCTATTAGTCATATCCATGTGACACCTACGTGAGCACACACACCTACATGCACACAAACAGACAGACAGACAGACAGACAGACACACACACACACACACACACACACACACACACACACACACACACACACACACACACACACTCTCTCTCTCTCTCTATTTACAAGTAGGTAAGTAGAGTCTCACGTCTACATAAATTATTGTCAGATGAGATTAAGTGTAACAGCCAGTGGCACATTAAACCTTGAAATGGTGAGCAGTGTTTTGCTTTTATTCTGGGGATGAATGACCTTTGTGTGACAAAACTATGCATGAATTGGTTCAGGGTAAATTTCTCTCATTTAGTAAGTAGTGGCATGTATATAAACCCTGACATATAAAAATGTAGTTCTAATGTTAATTTCAGCTTTTATGGTGCACTCAGTGAACCATAATTTCCACGGAAATTTTGCTGCCTAATCTTTGATACTGATACTGATCTTTAACACTGTTAGTTTCACTTGGCAGGCACACAGTTATGAAAAATATGTCTTCACCAAATATAAGACACCACTATTTGTTTTTCATTGGTGTCTCTTAAAAATGTGTGTCAGGTTCTTCAAGTTACATTCATGAATTATTTTTACTTCTTCCTGTCACAAAAGAACAATAGTGTTTACACACTCAACTAACGTCATTGATGCTAGATGTTACCCGAATCTAACATGACAATGAAAATTTCCCATCAGTAGTTACTTCCTGAGTCAAGATCCAGCTCCAGATCATATGATGTGCTGCGTGTATAATTAGTATAAATGAACAATGAGGCATCAAAATGTCCTGCTGTGATTTTTTCAGCTTAAGTCCTCTCTGATAGATTTATTCGCAGACAAATTCACTGGCCTATGAATTGAACTGCTTTTTGAAAAAAGCAGTGCTGTTTAAATCAAAAAAGCAGTGCTGTTTAAATCCAGTGAATTAAAAGCCCCAATGCAAATGTCATAACAAATTAAACCACTCTTCATTTTCTTCATTTCACTTCATGCCTTATATTGACTGAATTGGCCCAGTCTAAATGCTGTGCTTAAGATAGCCTGTTTCAGTCTTATCCACATTTTACTTTTAAATATTTTTTCTTTGTAATGCCTATTTTGTAAAACCCTCCAAAATGTTGATTTGTTAGGCCATGTTCTTTTAACCCCAGCATTCCCATCACAGAAATCACTGTTTTTTTTGTTTTTTTTTACCAAAACTAGAAAGAGTTTAATTCTGGCTCTCTTTCTCTGACAAATTAATTCTTCATTAAATCCTTTTAGGCTACTTGTTTGCTGCTTTTAGTCATTCTTTGCCATGAGGTTCCTATCAGCATTGTAAGTCCGCATTCCACTGATGTGAACTGATCAGATGTCATAACATCCCATATGGAAAAGATATATATATATAAATCTTATAAAGTTTGTATCTGTCTTGCGTGAAACTTGTATGAAAAGCATACAAGAGTGAAAATAGATATAAGATCCCTTGAAAAATTATATAACTGAAACTTGTATCTTTTGGATACTTATTAAAACAATATATGAAAGTAATGAGAAAGTGGCCACTTTCATGAGTAAATCATGTAAGCCTTATATGATTCACTATATGAAGTAAGCCAAATCTAAGTTTTTTCTATTTATTTTCCATATAGGATTATTTAACAAACTGAATACTTTGAATTTAAATACTTTTGATGAATAATGGAAAAATGCATAAAATATACAACAAGCATTTTGAGAATAAAAGTATATATTTCCACAATTCTTTTATAGCTTTTTTTAATTTCCTCTTTCTAATTTCCTACAGTGATTAACAACAAATACAGACAAACAGATGACATCTGTCTTGTAAGTTAACCTTTGCCTTTTACTTTGGAAGAGGAACAAAAGAAAAGTATTTTAAAAATGTGATCTGTAGACATTGCAACGTTATCTTTTCAAAAGTTCCACTGACTTTCAATGTGAGATCTATTTGCCAAAAAGAAAACCAAACATGCACCACAACAAATGGCCCGAAAATATTGTCTTGTAGTACAACAGGTGCCCGAAAAGGAGTGGGAAGAAGTAATACTCATACTCACTGCCCTTCACATATTTATAGCTCAGTTGTGTAGTGAGTGATCTGATTTCAGAATGGTTTCTTGCCACTCTTAACTTTCTCTTCCAGTCATTTCCGTATTCTCAATAAAGCTTTAGTAGTTGCCAAATTTAGCCTATGTAACATGACCCCGAAATTGCCCAAAAATCTAAGCACAATCATATCAGAAAACATCAGACTGACAGCCTGATGTAATTGAAAAAAGAAAAAACATTTTAATATGCATGTGATGGATCTCCTCAGATTAAAAAAAAAATCAAAAAAAAATCAATAGGTCTAAAATGACTAAGACACATTTCAAATGGCACTTCATTGTACTTGGAATTTTACTATCACAAACAAAATCTATATCTTTCTGTTGCTTTGTTTCTCCTTTTGTACTTCAGGTACTGAACATATTAATCTCTCAAACAGCTCTATCTTAGCCATTGAAGGTTGTTATTCATATCAGGCATGATGGCATCTTTATTATCTAGAAAATATTTGTATTTGAGAACAAGGAAAAACTGCTCCACACAGCAAGAGAGAAGGGTCGGATGAGCGAAAAAAGGCTGAACTGCATCACTATTTTTGTTGAATAGATTTTTTTTGTCCCATAACTGTGTTCTGGAGGCAGTTTATAACTTTTGCGAAGATCGGGAGATTATTCCATTGCACTGCATTAATGACGTCTGCATTCGGGTGCTCTCATGTTCGCTCTGTTTACGTAGTTCTGTTAGCTCGGTAATTTAGACAATAGCCTGTTGACAAAGTAACGTTAACACTTGGTTTAAAAGGTTAAAACAATTCTTGTGTAGTTGTGTCGAATTGTATGCACTTGTGGGAGTTATACAGTATGGTATATTTAAGTTACTGTGTCTTTTGCAGACAGCAAGCTGTAGATCATAGGCTAGTTAACCTTAGCATAGTTTCCCGTCACTTATGGATTAGGGCAATCAAATAGAAAAGAGTGTTGCTGCTGCTGAGCCATCTCTTGATCCTAAATGAGACAAAAAACTTGATCAAGTTCAGTCTGGAAGCATTTTACCGTCGGTGCTGCAGATGAAACCAAAGTGATATGTAATGTGTGCAAAAGTCAAATCAGCAGAGGCACACATATTAAACGTGTCAACATCTGCTATACACAATCACAGGCACTTAAAGCATCCTCTCCTGGTACTGTCTGCCAACTCCCCCCACCAGCACCAATTCATCATCACAACCATGTTCTGCCTCTGCAAGTCAGTTTCGTTGTCTGTTCAGCGTCCTCCAAGAAGCTAGAGTGGTGGTGGAGTTCATTATGTTCACAATGGTATTTTATTAGTTGTTGGTTTGGATGATGCAATGGCTGTTATGTTATTTTCTTTTCAATGACCTTTTTTGTT
>NW_005188528.1:17925-19801 GCF_000239375.1 Pundamilia nyererei
TCTATCTATCTATCTATCGATCTATCTATCTATCTATCTATCTATCTATCTATCTATCTATATATATATATGAAATAGACTGTAGAAATGTAATTTTGTTTTAATGATTCATGCTTTTTAACTTCCCAGTTACTGTTTGAATAAATTCACTAACTTTGACTTGCACTATTTAGTTAGAATTTTGTGATTTCACTTACTTTCATAATTTCAGATTATTTTAGATATTTCTTTAATTGTATATGTAATTTTAATTTTCTAATTCCAAACTGAGGAGATCATTACTATCTAATAATTTTTAAATTATGACTATATGAGTTAAAAGAAAATATAGCTTGTTATAAGAATATAGTATCATTATAATTTTTGAAATCTAATTATTTCAAATGTATATATTTAAAAGCTGTTTGACTTTAAGAAAGATACTTACTATTGCAACTATCAGATTTACTTGTTGTTTAAATGCAAATAAGCAGCAAATCGCTTGTAAATGTCTCATGAGTTTTAAATGACACTTAAACTTCTGTTTTTGTCACACAATTAGGGCAACAATAACAACAACAAGTGGAAGCTGGAGGTGAAGTTCCTAATGTTCTTCGACTTACAGTCATGGTAACTTGAGTTGTAGTTGTCCCTGTTGTAGTTGAAACGGGAGTTGTTGTTGATCCAGTTGTAGTTGACCCAGCGGTTGTTATTGTCCCTGTTGTAGTTGACCCAGGAGCTGTTGTTGACCCACTTGTAGTTGACTGAGCAGCTTTAGGTGACCCAGTTGTAGTTGGCCCAGTATTTATAGTTGTCACAGTCATAGTTGACTCAGAAGTCATCTTTGACCCAGCAGTTGTTGTTGACCCTGGTGTAGTTGACTGAGTGGATCCAGCATTTGGATCCAGGACACATAACCCTAGTGACGGGGCTGCATCAAGGGGCTCTTTTATCGCGCCCATATTTAGCATTTCAGCCAATTCTTTTTAAACAATTTTCTCAGATAACCTGTAACGTCATGCACCTTCACATAAGGCCACCTTTCAAATAGTGTTCTATGAGATTAGTAGGAACGGTCAGCTGGAAGAACACATCTGCAAAACAACATTGGAATGCAGAAACATTCACTCTGTGGGCCTGTGTGAGATGATCATCACAATGGAGTGAGGGGTTAATGATGAAATTTTGAACCTCTGGCCAAACTCATCTCTCCCCTTCACCAGACTCACCAGAGAAGTGATTTCACCCTCTCTCTATGCTTTGAGGAGCTCAAGGTGATACACCTGGTTGACTGCTCCCGTGTCCAACTGTGCCACTTCATAGTTAAGGTATTTGTAATGTAGCAGCCTGACTTCTGTGTCATTATCAGGAAGTACAGAATGAATTGTTGTTGAACAGGACTGCATTATCACTGATCAACAGAAAAGATTCCCATGAGCCTGTAACTAAACATGGTTCCTTATCTTTTCTTTTTTTTTCCGTACCAGCACAAAAGTTAGGCGCACCCAAATTTTTCAACTGCTTAACGCCGCAGTTTTGCATGTTCACTTTTTTGGGGGGAAATTGCTGTACATACAGACAATATTGATTTGTAAATGATTAACAACCTTTTTTTTTTAACACAAAGTTCTTTATTTGGAGCACAGTTCTACAGGAAAGATAAGTTAACCATCTTCACTTCCTGCTTGCTCTTGGGGCATTTTCCCTTCATTTTGTCTTCAGCAAGTGAAATGTACACTCAGTTGGATTCCGGTCAGGTGATTGACTTGGCCATTGCAAAACAGTCCACTTCTTTCCCTTCAAAAACTCTTTGGTTGCTTTTGCAGTATGCTTTGGGTCATTGTCATCTGCACTGTGAAACCCCATCCAATGAGTTCTGAAGCATTTGGCTGAATAT